>NC_052518.1:12338846-12568411 GCF_014356525.2 Nilaparvata lugens
AAATGTCAATTCCTACAATTCGAAAGTAAATATAACTCAGTAGAGGATAGAGAAATAAATGTGTTTGTAGAGGAAAATGAATTAGACCAAGAAGAGAAAGTAGCATTCTTGGGAATTTTATTGGACAGGGATTAACATGGCATCCTTACATTGAGAGGATATGTAATAAGATATCATCTGGGGTATTTGTCCTGCGGCAGCTTGCTAGGCTGAATGATAAAAAACTACTGTTAACTGCTTACCATGGACTTATACTATCTCATATTAGGTATGCTATTTTAGTATGGGGTAATTCATCTCAACAAAATATGGACAGGGTGTTTAAGATTCAAAAGAAGGCACTCAGATGTATAGAGAAAGTGAATAGGTTAGACTCTTGTAGGCCTTTATTTGAAAAGCTTGGTCTATTAACTGTGCCATCTTTGTATGTATATGAAGTTGTAATGCATGTGAAAACGAGTGGTGTGATCCAGAATTCAGATGTTCATGAGTATAATACGCGAAACAGAGCAGATTTTCATATAATGGGTCGCAATAGTAGGTTATTTGAACAAAAACCAGATTATATTGGTAGGAAATTTTATAACAAGCTACCTCAAATCTTGAAAAGTAATGATGATTTGAAGATTTTCAAAAAACAAATTAAAAATATTTAGTTGATAGAGCTTTTTATAGTGTACAAGAATTCCTTTCAAACCTAAACTAGGTTGAACTACTTAGTGTTAGAATTATTATGTAATAACATGACTTGTCTTATACTCCATGACTGGAGTCTTTAGGACGTAATCAAAAAAAAAATTATTTTCAAATACACCGCCTATCATTTAAATTTATTCCAAGTTTCAATCCATACCTATCGTACAGTATATGGCAATGATAAATGATATGCACAAGAAAGTATACTGAACTTGAATTAAAACGTTGAATGTTACAAACTGTTACACTACATTCTATAATAAACATTCTCCAACAGCCTTATGACAGTTCCTCATATAATATTTTATTCTAATTCAAATTACTAAAATATTATTGAATTATATGGAATATGAATTGATTTGTACAAGAAGTATTATTTATCCATTTAGGGTACTCAATGACAAAAATATACAAGAGTATACAAAATAAATGTTAATTACTCATCAAGAACTGTATCATATAAGATATACCTGATTGGATATAGATATGAAGAAAGTCGTCAAAAATATGATGACAAGCTCAGAAAAGCTAAAATATCATTGAATAATAATTTTTCAACATAAATAAAATTAATGAGAACTCAAAAATTAGTTGAATGTCAAGGTCGGAAGGTTGAATATTATTCAATTTTGATTTTACTAACAACAAATTGGAGAAATTTTATAACTTTGTTAGTTTTGAACAGATTGATTTGAAACTTCATGGGTGTGTTAATTGTATGAAGGGAAACGTTCATGATATTTTGTAGAATTTTCCTACTACCTTCTACCTCCTAAACCGAAAACATATGGTAGTTCTGATGGTATATGCGAAAGGATTCAAAAGTCGCGCTTTTGAGTAGACCAATAGTGTTGTTCCGCGGGCGATTTAATCCAATCTTGTTCCTTGCCGCGAAGAATAGAGGAAGCTCAGAATAGCGCGACTTTTGAATCTTCTCGCATATAGCATCAGAACTACCATATGTTTTTTCGATTTAGGAGGAAGAAGGGGACGTAGGAAAATTCTACAAAAAATCATGAACGTTTCCCTTCATACAATTAACACACCCATGAAGTTTCAAATCAATCTGTTCAAAACTAACAAAGTTATAAGAATTTCACCAATTTTGATGTTAGGTTATAATCAGAATTATTGAATAATATCCAACTTTCTGACCTGAACATTCAACTGATTTTTGAGTTTTCATTTTATTTTTGGTGATCCAAACAATCACCACCGACTTTGAGATTGGGCTGGTGAATTCCAGGGCCGCCCAAAGGGTGGGGCGACCGGGGCGGTCGCCCCGGCTAGGGGGGCGCCGCGGTCGTATGATGATTAGCGCCCCGACATTTTCGGTTCAAGTACCTTTATTTCACCTTCACGTTAAAGGTCTTTAACCATTTTCTTATCAATCCATTTCTATGTATAACTCATTACTTAGGCCTATATGTGTGGTGTTAATTGTGGCATAAACAATAAAAACTTTGGTAAATACAGTCACTCTACGCATAGCATCTGTGTATATTTTTCCAGTCATTGAGTGAGCCTGTGCGCGCCCACTGCCCCTGCAAACTGCAAGTCGTCATTGGTCGCTTCATTGTCCAATGCTGGGTGATAAAACTTCTTATTTTATCCTCTCTAACTTTGTATTCTGCAGGCTAAAACCTATTTATTTTTAAATTTCCATTGATATTTCCAAATTGAAAATTTTTCAATTTAAAATAAATTCAAAATTTTTCAATCAACGGAAATTTAAAATTAAATAGGTTTTAGCCTGCAGAATACAAGGTGAGAAAAGAGTATAAAATAAGACAAGCTGGACCGGATGGTTTAAATATGGTTCAAGCATAGGGAACTCTTCTTCAAACTTCGCTTCCTCCATTTGATATGTGCTGGAGACAATAATTGAGGATCCCGGAAGTTTGGAAAGTGGCTACAGTCAAATCTATTTTCAAGAAGGGAGATATAGTCCAGACTAACACCGAAAAAACTTTTATCTAGAGATGAGGTATTTCTTGACCTCACTAGTTACTTCAACAGCTCTCTGGAAGACAGCCTAGGCCTTCGCTGGAGGCAAATAAGAACAAATTTAGTGTCGAAAATATAGAAAATACAAATAAAACTTTACTCCTCTCACAACAATACAAAAGAGAAGGTGATTATGATTTTAAAAAGGACAACCTTGGCGAGGATGGATGGAAAGACTATTAAGCATCAGTTACAAATATTCAAATACTCAAATACAAAAGAATAATAAATTATAAATGAACTTAGTTTATCTATGGTTATATTAACGATGTGCTAACATTGAATACGCTTGACTATTAATCAGTTACTTAATCGTTGTGTCTCAGGGTTTCGAGTAGGCAGAAGGCCTCCTTCAATAGGGCTTTTAAAACTTGAAAAATATTTGAACGATTTTAAATTAAATTTGGAAGAGGAAATTACAATGATTAAACTGGACTGTTCAAAATGAAACAATGGGTGGCTCAAGGCCAGGGGTGCCCAGCCCCCCCAAGGGCAATGGCGCAAGCCCCCCCCAATCCAAGTGTAATGCCCCCCCAAAGTATCCCAATTCCCAACCCTTTAGTTTTTTGCATTAGTCAGTGTATGACAATAAAATTCACATCTTACATTCTAATCTTCCAAAGGGCATTATCTACCTTTGTTCTAGTGAGGAATTCTTTCTGTTTTCATAATATTGTAAAAATATATACCATCGTTTCTTATCTCTTTTAAAATAGAAATAAAGTATCTTTTTTATATTATTTTTGAGTTTAGAAGTGCACCCGTTCTTGTTCGGAAGGACTGGAAAGTACTACATTACATCAGGAATAACTACATTACAAATATTTTAATGGGATATTAAAGTATAAGTAAGGGAGGCTTTGCTTTTTAAATGTAAAGGTTACTTATAAAAAGTTGAATAATAATATCATTGATATTCTTTTATATCAATTTTGGTGAACATCCATACAAATTTGGAACGATTTTATTCATACAATATATAATGTCGGCAAGTTTAGGTATTCTAAATTCTATACTATTAAACGAGAAATTTCTGTTTAGATGTTTATATGTTTGTATTTCACCGGATCTCGAAAACGGCTCTAACGATTCTCACGAAATTCAGAACTTAGTATGTTTATAACATAAAAATTCGATTGCACTAGTTCTCATCCCTAGGGAAACTCGCTGAAGGACATTAAAAGAATTTATTCATCCTTGGAAAAACAGCTGATAATTTCGTCGTCTATTGATGGTGGAAGTGAGTGAGCGAGTGCATGTGTGTGGGACTCAGACAAAATTATGACTCAGCTGATGAACTTTTGTACCTAATTCAATCAGGTACCTAGTGGCAGTTGTACAAAAGCCGGTTAAATTTTAATCCTGATTAATTCCAGTAGAACCAATCAGATAAGCCATCTTTTTGAGATGGTCTTCTGTGATTTGGTTCTCGTGAAATTAATCAGGATTAAAATTTAACATGCTTTTGTGAGAAAAATTTTTGCATTCCTCTGCGAATTAATCTCAATCCACTGTGATTAGATAGAACCTTTCTATATGAACTATGAATATTTATTATAATTTCTTCTTTCTTAATAATTTTTATATGCTTTTGTACCCAGAGCGGAGCTCGGTGCCCCGATATTTATCATAAATTGGAACAGGTTGTCACTGATATTGTGTTGTTGGTAGTATTTACTTTTTAACATTACAGGAGTAAATAATAACACAAGTCGAACAAAATGTATCTTAAAATGGTTTGGTTTTTGGAATAAAGATATCATCTGAACAAGTACATTTTGTAAATTCTATCTATTAATACCAAATATCGGGGCACCAAGCTTTGCTCGTTATTTATTCATTGATAAACAGAACTCAATTCTTTGAAATGATTGGGGAAGGACTAACAGGCACAGCCCAAAACTGTTTCTTCCTCGAATTTTTATTTATTCACTATAAAATTATAGTTGGAATATTTAATCTTCCAAAAAGTAGGTTATGTTTCATAGACTTGAATTCAAGTGAAATTTTCAGTCCAAATATTTGAAAACATAAAAGTTCTAATTTAGATTGTTTACATACCAAATTGAATAACAAAATAACACTCACTAATCACTTAGAGCTGTAAAATAATGATTAACTTTGAATATTATGATATTACCATCTCATGTCAACAAATCAGATTACTGTATTTTGATCGAGTGAATTAAAATTTCTAGATTTCTCGCGAGATACGATGAGCTAATTGATTACACAGCTGATCTCCCACACAGGCACACGCATCTTCTGTTATCGACAGACGACGAAATCATCATCTGTTTTTCCAAGGATGAATTATCCTTTTCATGTCCTTCAGGGAGTTTTCTCAGGGATGAGACCTAGTGCAATCGAATTTTGATATCATAAACCTACTATATTCCGAATTTCGTGAAAATCGTTAGAGCCGTTTTTGAGATCCGTTGAACATAAATAACCATATAACCAGATATCATATATTAGAATAGAAAAATACAAACAGATATACAGAAATTGCTCGCTTAATATAATAGGATAACAACTTATAGTCCAGTCAAATGGTCGTTTTTCAGGAAACAGCCCCGAAAGCATTTTTTTCGATCGTTCTATCTGTATTTTGGGGCGCTAAATTCTAATCTGAAATTCGCTCACACGCCAGAGGGCGACTTCACCCCCAAAATTTTGGACTTTTTTAAGTTTTCCATTCAATCTCGAGAACCTTGAATTTATCGAGATAAAGCATTCTCTATATAATATTAAAGATAATAAGATTTTATTTCCAATGAATTGACTGGTCGCGCAGGACTACTTTTTTGATTTTTTATCTGAAGTGTTCCACAAGATACGCAACTTTGAATGTGCGAGAAATTTGTGATATTTCCCCCATTTTCACAGTCTCGCATATGCAACGTTGCTTATCTTGTGGAACACTTCAGATAAAAAATCCAGAAAGTAGTGGAGGTTGTGATGAATTTTCTCCTCTTTTCACTCCCATGAAATATACTTCTGTTTTCAATGCCGTTAAAAAGTTACAGCCAATTGAAAGATGATATTTATTTTCTCATTTTTCTTGCGATTTTACTGTTATTAAAGAGTCTCTAAAATGAGTACAACACATGACAGAAGCTTGCGATTGGTCTTAAATGAGAGAAAATTTCATGCTCTATAAGCTGAGTTGCCATAAATTGATCTTGCATCACTGTTTATATCGAAAAACTGTCGAGACTGTAAAAATGAGAAAAATATCCAAAATTTCTTGATTTTTTGAATCAAACGTATCTTACTTCACGATTATATTTTTACAAAAATCATTCATCTCACATAAAAGAGGAGATTCTTTTAGTTTGCAATGTTGTTTATAATTGCATTCCCATTTCAGAGACATTAATATCATCATAAAACGACTTCGAAATTAAAATGATTATTAGATTAAAATGTACATTACATTTAACTTATCATTGTGCTTTTAAGAAAATTAAGTTGCAACAGCAAGGAAACTCAAACACAGGATCATTAAAAATTAAAATTAAACAAAGGAAATCAGAATAATAGTGGATGATGAAGTTATAATTTATTTTTTCAAAGATTTACCTTCAAACTCATAGGCTTAGAATTACTAAAATTCCTGCATACAAGATATTATTATTAATTGTATTTTTTATTCTTTATATTGAGTTACACTTTGCAGAATATAACATTGTAAAGGTGGGAAGAAGTATTAAAATTAACTACATTAGGATATCTCTATTTAATACCTTGATTTTTTAGCCATGATTCAAAATGTTGACATAAAATATAAAAAAATCATGCCCCCCCCAAAAATGTTGATGGCGCAAATTGCGCCATGCCCCCCCCCCCTTGTGGGCACCACTGGCTCAAGCTTAATAATGAATTAGGGACTCACCAGCCACAATGTACACCCTCACAGTTGTCCACTCCATCCTCCCGTGGTCGCTGCTTCTTGGTCTAAATGCAACCTGAACTACCTTTCTTGACTTTTCACTGCATTCAATAACACAGCTGACAGAATACTGGAAACTAATAATTTAAAATAACAGATCACAAGTTTCTCTGTAATTTTATTCTTGGAGGTGGAAATAATTTATTTTATCGATTTATTCAGGTATTGGGTGGGGGTGATTGGCTTGGAGAGCCTCTCCACCTTGCAGGCACCTCGGAGGACTAATAATCACCTCGAAAGCTTCCACGCTAGGATGTTGGCTGCATTCGGCGTCAACCTGGATGTGTGCAGTTTTATACGTAAGTAGCTGCAATGATACATTAAAATTGCATTATAAGATAGGTATTTTACTTCCAACATATCAAGCTGCGTACACATATACGCGCTTCCAACCCGCACCGAGCACGCTCCGCCCTCGTTCCTCCATCGAACCACAGTCGCTCCGCCCACGCACCAATCATGAACGTTACGGAAGATGTTAGATTTTCTCGCGTTCCCCGGTCGAACCACTGTTGCTCCCCGGTCGATCATCAATCGCTCTGTTGGAGTGACGTTCGGTTGCGGAGCAGAGCGAAAGTCTGTACGCACCTTTAAGCCTACTGGCTGTCATGATATGAAATTAACTCACCACACATAATAAATGAGTAAAATTAAAAATTTTTGAACTTCATTTATATGTCACGCTACCTTCCTATTCAGAATACATTCTACGGAGGTTACTTTTTCACATTCCTATTGGCCATTGATGAATATCCGAAATATTTTAGAAGTTACTTACACTCTTACTCTTAAACACAGTTGCTGAAATGGTTGTGACATTTGTCATACCAGTGGATTAGCCTGCCAAGAAGTCCTCTCCATAAAATATGCCACCAGATTAGTTTAAGTGGGCTGAGATGTTGTTTTGGAGCTCAAGTTATTATATAAATGATTATTTATTGATTTTTTAGTCATTCATACAACAAGCACATTATCAAAATGATCGGGAGAGGAAAAAATAAAGTAACCTTGTGCTATTCCTCTCCCAAATGTAGATAGCACATACTGTAGTCCGAAATAGGTTAGGTCTTGTAGTTCTTCAATTCACAAAATTTCCAGTCCTCAAGTATTTTCACAAAGGAGATTTTCAAAATTAGATGCTTCAAAACTGAACATAGAAGATATATTTCACATTATTATAACTAGAATAGGAAATATTTACATATTAAGAATATAAATTTAAAGTTACCGAAAAACAAACGGTTCTTGTTTTTTTTTCAGGAAAATTAAGAGAAGTTGAGAGATTATCATTTGATGATCCGTTCGCTTTAAGTTAGTTTTTAGTTTTTGACTTTTTCATGTACATTTTCATGTATGTTCTGGAAAGAATTAAATGATTGATTGATTGATTGATGATTTACAACGTATAGACAGAGACGATCCGCAACGAGTGCGTAGGGCTCGAAGTGACAACAACGCCAACTCTGATGCAATCAGGATGGCGCTGCGGCGATTAACGCGCCAGGAAATTACACTAATAAATTTCCTGACGACGGTGAGCCATTGTGCTGACAACCTGATAGAACGGGGATTTGTCCAACAGCACAATGGCCTCCAGGAAGCGGTCGTCGTTGACGAGGAAATAATTGAGTGGATGTTGCCAGTGGCAGGAGAGTTTTTAAGCAATTGAAAATATTGACTTTGCCTGATGTTTATGTGTTTGAACATCTTTTATAAGGAAAACCTGTCTTGTATTACAGTTAATAGCTCTGATCATACTCATTATACTAGGCATGAATCAACAAAAGGGTTTTACACTTTTTTCTCTTCATTTTATGTTGTGTTAAATTTTCTAGTTTTTCGAAATTTGATTTAAACCTGACTATGACTATGAATAGGCCCCGTTTCGGAAAGCCAATTTTCCGACTCCAGCTGTTTCAAGTCTAGAACTCAGCTAAATCCCGAGCCACAGAATACAATATTTTGTATTCTGTGCCAGAGCTCGGAAACCGGCTCAATATGAGTTAATCAGTTAAATTATTCTTATACATTAAATGGACTTATAAATTAGGCTCTTCAATAACTTACGGTACCAAATGTTTCAAGAAATTGTGATATTGTCTGTTTTGAGAGAAATATGAAAGCTTTACTTGTTGACGATTCACCATATTAATAAGAATGAATTGTTAATGAATATATGATATTATTTGTTTAGCTAATGCTGTTATTTACTTTATTTGTTTGTATTTGACTGTGTTGTGCATTTTTGTAATGTTATAACAATAAAATGAAATTAAGTAGTCTGTCTACAATAAGTTTGTAATCTGTGGCTATTTAAATCCTTGCTTAAAGTAAAGTTAATCATGCTATAATATTTTTGAAGATATGAGTGATGAAGAAAATATTTTAATGTTGAACCATAATGATATTACTATCGTATTTCATAAAACTTTAAAGTAAAAAAAAACCAATCACATTCTTTGATGTGGTGACGTCCGTTTCGTGCTGGTATTGAAGCAGAATTGTTACTCAGAGACTCCTGAGTTTCTGTTTGGCTTGAAAATGTGCAATACCAGCACGAAACGGACGTCGCCACATCAAAGAATGTGAGGGTTTTTTTAATTTAAAGTTTTATGAAATACGATAGTAATATCATTATGGCTCAACATCAAAATATTTTCTTCATCATAATTATAGTGGAAACAAGATGGATAACCAACAACATAATGATATGATATCATTTTATATAAATATGATTTTAATAGTTATTCACAATATATAATTGTAAATATGGTTATGTAATGATAAAGTGACAATTCCATGTGGTGATCAATGTATATTTTGATCAGCAACAGAAATTAGCATACCGCAATAGCCTACATAATCAAAATTCCAGTAGGTGAATAAAATACTAAAATACGCAATATATCGTCAAAATCAAATGTATTTATTCATTTAAAATACTATAAAATTTACATAAAATAAATACATATGAATAGGCTCCCCGCTTGGATGACAGGTCCGTGTGCGGGGGGGAGTCGCATAAAGCAAACAATATTCATTTCATAATAATTATGTATCACATCATTATAATATGGAGAAAATAATTCAATTTTATATACGGTAGGTAATTGACAAAATATAATACGTAAATTAAAATTAAAAAAATAAAATATATATACTTCAAGTGAAAGTTTGGGTTGATTTTGATGAAAAACGCTTTATTGAGAATTCTACCCGACAGCAATCAGGGGTTTATGATAATTAATTTATTACCAAATACAAGAAATATTTTTATAAATAAAACAATTAATTTTATAAAGCAAATGAGAAAAGAAATTAAAAGAAAAATGGAAAATTTGGAAAAAGAGAACCAAAAATGGAAGATCTAACTTTTTACCAAATACAAGAAATATTTTTATAAATAAAACAATTAATTTTATAAATTAAAGCAAATGAGAAAAGAAATTAAAAGAAAAATGGAAAATTTGGAAAAAGAGAACCAAAAATGGAAGATCTAACTTTTTACCAAATACAAGAAATATTTTTATAAATAAAACAATTAATTTTATAAATTAAAGCAAATGAGAAAAGAAATTAGAAGAAAAATGGAAAATTTGGAAAAAGAGAACCAAAAATGGAAGATCTAACTTTTTGAATATAGGGCGAAAAAAGTAGAGCATCCGCCGCTTCAGTCCCGATGCTAAGGAGCCACACACCAACCCTCCGCCTGTAAACAGCGACAGTGCAGCGCTCACTTGGTGTGAATACAAGGAATATATTATTCTTATTAATTATTTTTCATTGTTTCTAAGTGAGGACCTTGAGTTTAACAACTTTTATATATTATCTTAAATTTATTTCCTACAGACTAAGAAAACGCCAGATTTTTCTCCCAAAATTGGTCATTAACAAAAATATACAAGAAATATTAACAATTGTACTTTTCTAATATTGATAAATTTACTTTCCAGTTATCGTAAAACTATTTAAAACACTACAAAGTTTAAGATGACCATCAATGTTTGAAAAAAATTCTTAAATGTTATTTAAGAAAAAACTTATGGGTTCTTCTAGACCACCGCGCCAGTAGTAGTGTCTAAAAAAGGCTACCGTACTGGTAGTTTATTAGTCCTAATACAGGCTGTGTACTAGGGTGAAGTGTTAGATAGCTAGGCACAGTGGCCAAACATAGGCTAGTTGGCTCAACAAAACGTACAGATGTTGCCCCAAAATTGACAATTGGCGCGACAGAGGCAATTTGGTCAATAAATAGGCCTACCATTGGCAACCATGAGAGACAGTTAGGCAAAATTCTAGCCGAGGAGCTACCGCTGTTATCTCAGTTGTTATTGAAGATATAGACTCAATATTTTTAGGTGGAAGAGAAGGACAAAAAAAAGCGCGGTACGCGGTAGCCTATTTTGATACAATTCAATTCAATTTTTAGAAATAGGCTAGCTGTTTCAAAACTAACCTTGAGTAACGGCGACTTTCAATATCAATTACAATTCTATTACTTGAATAACTTTTGAATACAGTACTAATAATTTATAATTCATGTAATATTGAATCCAATGATTTCATGAAGAAATCTATTTTCTGTGTTGAATAATTAGGTAGCTATGATTTGAAGTTACTATCATGGCAAGAATGTGTATTGCCACTATGTTGATCCTACGCAGCACCGTATGCCCGCCCATCATTTATTAAAGCTACCATTAGGATAGTTTTTTGTGATCACGATTACTAATCACTGTGATTAGACATTTTGATAAATATCAACATATTAGCATTTATAAGCAAAAACCCAACCTCCTAACATTTCCTTTTACCTTGTAAAGTAAAAGTAAATTCGTATGGCTTTTGTAGTTGGGGAGTCCCTTGAGGGAAAGTCCCACCGCCTGAATATATAATTTAAGCCGTCAATGGGCCTAACGACTGTCATACTTTAGCCGGGACCAACAATTTAACGTGACCATCCGATAATACGGGTAAAAAGTCACATGAAAAATATCAACATATTGCCATTTATAAGAAAAACCTAACCTTTCCTTTACCGTTGTGAGAAGAGTCTTTGAATCTTTCTGCATAGGTACACTGTTAGGTGTTGATTACCAACTTTGTAATTGTGCTAGTTCTAACCTAGAATTCATCATTATCATTTAAACTGCAATTGAAAAAAAGGATTTTTTCATTACAATAATAATTAACTTAACGTGAATTGCAATAATAAGGTTTACCAACTGAGATCAAGTAAGTTTTGAAACAGCTACTTCTAATATTAAAATTTAATTAAGTTGTATCAAAATAGGATAGTTGACTTCATTTTCTCCTCCTCTTTCATTAAAAAAATTAACTGGATATCTTTAATGAATGAGACAACAGCGGTATCTGACCGGCTAGAATTTAGCCCAGGTTACAAGGATAAAACATTATTATTACTTATAATAAGTTACAAGTAAAAAATCTTCTAGCTATCAATGTATTTAAAAAGAACAATTAACTCATTTCCATAATAATACCAAAATTTCACTTACAGTTAAACCAGGAAATGTTGGTTGCTTGCTTATTATTACTGTAGCTGATGCTCAAATGATTTAAGATTAACTTATTCTTGTCAATAAATTGGTAAAATAATCTCGGAAAAGCGTATTCCTATCAATAAAGTCTGAGAAAACTGTACAGAAAATAGAATAAGGTACTTTAGATTTAATTTTCAAATTCTAAACTAATCAAAAATTAGAATAATCAGAATATTAGTTTAGGTTAGAAAATTATTCAATGCCGTCAAAATCTTGCTATAAGATTAGATAGTAGTAATATATAGAATTATTAGAGAGACGAAGCTGGTAATAATAAATATTAAAGCAGTAGGTAGCGCTACAGTCGATGACGTCACTCAAAGTATCGTGCGCACAAAATGCCATCACGTGACCTTTATCTACTAGTGCGCACAGATTGTCAAGCGAACAGATTGTAAGTCGAACAGTTTGCGGAGCGAATAACTTGTACCACCCCGGAACAGTGAACTCTATACTAACTGGAACGGGCTGTTCAATGCTAAGCTACAGCCAAAAGTGTGTAAGGCGGAGTGAGTGAGACAAGCCTACCGTGTGGGATTCCCTTCTCTCTCGTACTCATACATTTAAGCAGGTTGTTGCAGCTCTTGAGTACGATTTTTCATTTTTAAAGTTGAAAAACGGATTTGAATAAGTATTAGGGTTATCAGTATTAGATCACAACCTTTTCTTCTTAAATATTGTGATGTATTTGTCGTAAAATTCATAGAATTGAATAAAAATACGACCGAGAAAAATGGTGATGTATTGTGTTGCATTTGGATGCAAGAATGGGCATGTTAAAGGAAATGAAATACCATTTCACAGGTAAGTCAAATATTTTTAGTCTATTAATTAATTTGAAGAAACCTTTTTGTTTTACATACATTTCTAATACTTTTTTCTATATTGATCAGTTTATTTGACCAAAAGTAAAACAACAAATTTGGTTATATTCCTAGTATATGGTGATAGTTTCTATGCTAATTGAAAATTTAGGCCTACTTTGTAGCATCTAAAATAAAGAAACATAGTTGAAGAACAAATTAATCCTTATTTAAAAAAGAATAAATACAATTGATTAATAATTCTGAGTTATCATCATGAGATGACATAATTTATTTTAGGTACCTACTTTTATTTTGAAAAATATGATATTGCTATCAGCTGAATTGTGATTAATTTTTGAAACCTTTCCATTTCAAATAAATAATCTTTCAATTTACAATATTATAATAATATTATTTTGCATATTTTTCTGTTTGCTTATCATATGATCATACTTATAATACAATTAATATAAATGTTTCTTCATATATTTATTTGCATCATTCCTGAAACTCCCACACTTACATGATTTGAAATGTTATCAGAATACCTATAGTGAGGTCCACGTTATAATGACAGTATTTGATGAACTTTTTTTTGCTATCCTTGTCTATCATTCGACATAGCCGGTGGTACTATCCTTTTCTAGGTCCACAACGATGCCAATTATGTTTTTGACAGTGTACAAATATAATTAACTAATGCAGAGAATCGGCATCGCTATTCTTCTATCTTTATCCACTATCATTATAACGTGGACCTCACTATAGTATATTGCTATCATTACATATTCAATAATCCTGTGTTATTGAATCATCATGAGTCCACTTTCATTTTATTTTCCTACTTTTATTGTAAAAAATATGAGATTGTTATCAGCTGAATTGTAATTAATTTTTGAAACCTTTTAATTTCAAATTGTTTATTTTACTCTGGTAATTATGTAGCATATTTTACTGTTTGCTTATCATAGTCATATAATAAAATGTTTCTTCGTTATCTGCTTCATTTCTGAAACCCCCACTCTTATATGATTTGAAATTACACCAATGCACACCTACATAATTCTACATTCATAGCCTGCTGTAAGTAGGCCTATATTATTAAATTGAGATATTTCCTTAAACAATAAATCATAAATCTTTCTTTTAACAATAACAATAAATCATATAATCCAAAAAACAATAGTATATCCTATCAAAATAAACATAAGACTGTGTCTAATAGTTTCAATTAAACACAGCCCTCCTTTGGACTGTGTACAAACAAAATTCGTGATTGGAATAATAAGGACTATGAGCCTGTTTTTCATTCCCAATCATTTCATGACAGTTTATATTTGTCCTTGTTAAATAAATAAAAATTAATAAATGATACACTTCTCTGGCCAAAAGCTATTCCCTTGCTTGTGAAAAGTTGACAATACTAAAACTACTGCAGTCACAAATGAAAAAAATATTTTCTTTATTCATATTCAACCTATTTCATTATTTTTGCTCTCAAAAAGTTAACAATGAACTGCTCAATAAAGGAAAAAAACGCTTCCATGGAATAAGACATACAATATAGAAATTGAAACTGTGCAATGCATTTTTCCATAAGAGCCAATGTGTTACAAAATGACGAATCCCACAGCAATGCGGGTTGCCTATCTTTACCAGCTGCCTCACTTTCTTTGTGTTGCTAGTCCATTCTAGTTAGTATAGAGTTCAGTGGTTAGGAAAAGCTTTAGGACTTAGACCAGTTATAGAATAGACACGCTGGGAAGTCTAGCCTCTGAAGCCAACATCTACTGCCAAATTCGCCCACCTCGACGTCACAACAGTGATGTCACGCCTCATATTGAAAACTTTCAGATTGTGTCTATTTTAGATTCATGGTGTTTTTAGGTTATTTCTAGCTACGGGCAAAAACGATATATGTTAATTTATGATGTGTTATGTGATATCAGTTTCAACGTTATAATGTGTTTTGAAAATAATAAGGTACGGTAGCCTACAAAACTAGTTTATTGTCATGCTGCAATGAGTTCACTTACATCATAACCAAGGATAATATAACAGTTACAACTTACAATATTTACGTGTATAAATTTCAACTTACACATGAAAAGATATTCCACTTTTTTTCCTAAAAATTTCAGTGCAATTATATGCTGTGCAGGAGATTACCATTTTCATAAATAATAATTACATAAATAAATGATAATCTGCTATGGTAAACAAGCTATGTTTAACAACAATGTCTATACGATGCGTGACGTCACTGTTGTGATGTCAAGGTGGGCGAATTTGGCAGTAGATGTTGGCTTCATCGACTTTTAGTATGAATATACAATTGGCCGTGTCTATTCTATAACTGGTCTAAGGGTTAGGAAAAGCTTTAGGCTGGGAAAGCTTAGGTTAGGAAAAGCTTTTGGTTAGGAAAACTCAGATTGGGAATATAATAATTTGATGATTTCAATAATCAAAATGGCTGCTACTCATAGGTTAAATGCATATAAAATTGTGCTATTTTGAACTTGGTTTATTTTTAAAACAATAGTGACCGCCGTTTAATTTTTGTGATTTTGTGCTCAAAATAACATACTAAATTGATCCCAACCAAAAATTTGATGACAGGTATGTTGGCACTGGACGTGCACTTACACCTAAATCTTAAACATTCTACACCTTTATTCTATTTAAATTTCATTCAAACTTATTTTAATATATCCAAATTGAATCAATATTATCAGATTAATCAAAATAATTAAAGATGAATATTTTTATAAAGCAAAATATTGTTTCTATTCACCCCAGAAATGGTTTTAAAGCAACAGAATCTATATTATCAAGGTAAGACATACAGTGTTGCTATTCACATCAACTGGCAGGTGAACAGCAACAGGTATGATTTTTTAATAACTGGTATTTTATTTCTCAATTATTAATACTGATATTGAATCTACAGCTAAAGATTAAACTTTAATCATGAAACATTTTCAATTATCAGTATTCTTCAGTTATTAATATGAAAACGTGAAAAACTCTTGCTATTCACCCCATTTTACAGTATGCAACTTTTTTCAGTAGCTGCTACAGTTTTGTAACTTTACCCACATATCGCTACAGCTGGCAATATCTCAGCTAAGCAACTTTCTTCAGTAGCTGTTACCGGTATGCAACTTTTTTTCAGTAGCTGCTACAGTTTTGTATTTTTACCCACATATCACTACAGCTGGCAAAATTCAGCTAAGCAATTTTCTTCTGTAGCTGTTACAGTTACGCAACTTCCTTCACCTATCACTGCAGATGGTGAGATATTGCAACTTTTATTCAATTGAATCTTGTTTCAATTTATATGAAAGTCTATTTGTGATAATTTTATCAATGCATGTGGCTGAGTAAGTTGTTTCTCTTGTTACTCTGTCAAACAACAACTCAAGCCCATAGGAGGTAATTAAATCCTTGAAATTGTTTTTCTGTGGGGAGCTTTTCAGAATGTCAACATTGAAGTCTCCTCCAATTAAAAAAAGTTTATTTTCAGAGTCCAAACATGCAACTAGTTGCAGCACTTGTTGAAGTAGTATTCCGAGTTAAGCAACTGGTTATAGAGATTGCTTCAGTAACAGGCAGAGTTAGGCAATTAATTACAACCTTACCTAACCTAAACAGCCGGATTCACACAGCTGGTTGTGCAACTTGTCTAATAATCCATTTTTGTGGATTTTTGTTTCTAAATGTGGATTCTCATAAAAAAGCGATTTGCATCCTGCACTCCATAATTCAAATTAACCGGTGATTTAATCCAGTCTGGCAGTCTCTTTAGACTTTTTGACCATAGCGAGTCTGCTGGCTAGTTTTAACCTAATTCATTGGAATTAGGTTATGGCGCCTTCAATGTTTACGCATGTTTTCAACAAAGACCCAAAGTTAATTTTTACAGATGAACAGAAAATAATATGAACTATCATCATTTGTGTTCGGCACTATGAAGCATGGGTTATCATCACGTTTTAAAATTACCTTATATCACTTGATTTACGAAAATTACGTTACTTCCATCTTTTGTTCCAAGACTGTTGAAACTGCGTTTTCAAATTTTGTTGCGCCCCTCCACTTTTGCAACTTCTGTGTTCTGTCCACAAACAAATATGTTCATTGTAAATATTATGAAGTAGATTAGCCAGCAAATTCAGTCTTGTAGACTCTATATTTCTGATTTCAACTATCTACTTAATTTACCTACTTATTTAGGAATTATAAATATTGAAAAATTAGGCTACCTACCTATTTGTCTGACTTGCTGTTTTTTATCAGCCTATAGGCCTAGTAATAGTAATGTTCTAGTTATTAGTCATGCCATTTTTTAATTTCTCATTTATATTATTAGTCATCAAGCTTAAGGTTAATGCTTGTTGATCATTGAAATATTTTTGAAAAAATATGGGGAGAATTTGATTTTCAGATAACGATTTTGTAGGTAACTGATGAACAGGTATGATGTTCTTGAGACTTGAAATTAGATCTTAAAATATGGATTGATAATGCCCTATAAGCTCATAATAAGCATAGATTTTTCCCATCAATTTTCAAGCAAAAATAAAAAATTGGAGGCAAACGTGTTTTTCAAAAATGTCACACACTCACACCATAAGAGCGGATATCTCGAAAACTAGATCAGATATAGAAAAAGTTCTGGAATGAATATTGTAGGAAATTGTGTAAGCTTTAATTTGTTATATTACAGTCAAGTCCTTAAGATACATCGTTTTCGAGTTATAAGCGAGAAACCAAAATAAATGGTACCTTTAAACCACCCCCACCCACTTAGCACAGTGGGTAGTGGTGGGGACTTTTGATATGTTTACCTTCTTACTTCCCTAAACAGACGTAGTGTCAAAAATTGTCATCAACTTTTCCCTCTATACCCTCTTTTGAACATTTATTGTCTGGACTATTATTATTTGAAGGGTTTTATCTCTAGGGTTTCCAAAGGCGTTCTTAGTTGTACCTATAAATCTTCTGTGAATGTTCACATAGTATTGTACATAATGCTGTTCATGTTACTGTTCCTCATAAGAATTAATTTTTATTATTGTTGTTGATTTCATTTTCATGAAATAAAAAATGAAAAATTTCACTGTTTTTTCTGAAAAACTGGCATTAGGTACGGTAACGTAATTGTCTGTTAGAAATGACCCAAAATAATTCATCTGTAAGCTATTTCTGGTCATTTTTTGTAAATAGAAAAACTTGATAAAAAATTGATATTTCAGGAAACTTCCGTTTTATTGAATCAACAATACCTCGTAGAATTTATCCTCAAATTTCAATGAATTTATCTGTAACGGAATTTGAAATGATCTGTCCCAAAAATTGAAATTTTGGGCACTCATATCTCAAAAAGTAATGATCGGAAAAAATATTTTCCTGAGTAAACGTTCTCTCTTTGATAGCTTGATGGTATACACATGGAAAACCTTGAAAAATATCACCAGTAGAAAGTTTTTTTAGCCTGTTGCACAGCCTACAGCTCGGCGAGATTCGGCTGGAGTCGTTACTGTCGTCGCTTAGCAATTGCACCATTTCTTACCGTAAGTTTTCGTATAAGCAGCCGCGGCCGACTCCTATTAAAGAATATACCTTTGGTTCTTATAGGAATTTTCAGAATCTGTGGAAACTCCTTTAATAATCAATGGTACCGATTTTTTTCTAAAAAAGATTGAAATAGATTCGGGGTGGTACCGACGAACTTGAATCTTGATTTCAAACCAACTTGAAATTTATAAAGTATGATTGTTCATATAGTTCATATACATGGGATTTATCATTTGTTATAACCAACTTTGATGTTTTTTCTCCAAACAAGGAAAAGTAATTTTCAGAGAATGACTCAGACAGGTCATTATTGACTATAGTATATTTCTATAATATTATTATTACTATTCCTACTTTATATTTCTTATCGTATCATTTCGCATTTTCAACTTTGGCGTTTGATCCAAATCAATAGATAGCATGGAATAGAAAATTATTTATCTTACATTATCCAAATATATTCAGGTGTAATGGGGCCATTGAATTCTAGTCCTGTACTAAACAATTTAGTTGACAATTATTGTCAGTCAACCTCAAAGTAATAATTTTTCAAATACCGTACATAATTCTTCAATTACAATTTTACAATAATTTATTATTTCACAACTATTTTAAACAAGCTTTTATTTGATTAACTTTACGTTTTTATAACATATGAGAATAATATAATTTTTTTTTCATGTATTTGTTTTAATTTCATAGATATTCTACTCACATAAACATGGATTTATTCTATCCTTAATGAAGATATACGAATTAAGAACATTTTATTATGGAATGCTCGTCTGATAGTTATTAAGTTCTCTTTTACTATTCATTTATTATACTTATTATTGGATTTTAGTTCACCATCATTCCTTCAGAAAACCCAAAATTATAAGAGAAACTGAGTCTTGTTTTTGTTTCGGTTCCAAAAGTCTAATACTTTTGTATGAATTAGGCCTACAGTATCTTTGTTATTCTGACTCATATAATCGTTCCCTTGAGATACTAATTTTTGACACAATTTTTCCACCAAATAGTGGGATTAGTAGTTGGATAATTTTTTACAGGTGGTGTTTTTAGGGTATTTTAGTCTGGAGAATAGAAGAGAATAGACGATTGATTCTCTGTGGGGAACTTGCTTTATTGGAATGTTATTAATATTTCAATGAAAACGAGTTCTGTAGTTTTCTACAACCAGTAACCTCATTTTTATATGGTCGATGTCTCTTTATTGTGCTCCGGGATTATCGTTCAAATGACAAAAAATTGTTGTTTCTGTACTGTGAACGTTATTTTTTAAATATATTATTTTCAATTATAGGTCGGAAGTATATTCAGAGAGAATCACTCTCAATCGTACTCACGTTTATAACGAAAATCAATTAATTTTTCTTGTTTCGTTTCGTTTTTGGAAGTAAATTAAAAATTCCAGTCATTATTTTGGACTTGAAATTGAGTATAAATCGTGTATAATTATTATGAGTGACGAGCAATTGTGTATAGACGGTGTATCGTCTTTAGGAGGAGACGATAATTTGTCGGTCCCGACTAGCTAAAAACTTCAGAGTCATCTCTCTCACTCATTACCCACACACAAGCCTATGAGCTTATGTGGGCATCCTCCTCAGTATTATTATTGAAACAAATCATTAACCTCTGGACTGTTTATTTTAAATTAAGGTTGAAAGCAGTTTTGGGCGAATGCCTGTTGTGTCCACCCGCATTGTGTCGATTGCCTATAAATAAAATTTATAAATATCAATTTAAATCATAAACAGTGTCATATGAACTGTTTTCAAAACCAAGAAACTGATATGATAAATTCATCATTATTGTCAAATCGAAACACTTTTACAGTAGTACAATATATAAATATAATATATTTGAAATTAACTAAATTATCTCAACTAAACAATCATTCAATTTTGATAATAATCAAATGGATGTATTAGAGACTTGTCTCATTTTGTTGGTAGATTATTTTTATGTGCACCTACATTATGTGGCAGTCTCGTCAATTTGCATACAAAACAATCATTTTAGTTTATTTAACCCTTGGTTTGGCACGCACAGTTCCATCATCCAAAATCAATGAAATTTGTATGGTATGTTATATTTAGGCTAATAAACACATTGGCAGTCTCAGTTTTTCATTATTTTATCAGAGTCAGCTGTTTTCCAGTGTATCCAAATGGATACATTGCCACTACTGCAAGCAACAAGTGCGAGCAAGGTATGTATCCATTTGGATACATTGCTACTACTGCAAGGAATATGTTTCAGCTAGGCAATGTATCCATATGGATACATTTCATCTTCTTCAGGTTCAGCTGAAGGTAATAAAATGAAAGAAAGATCAATTACCAATAGTTGTAATAATGAATTATAAGTTTTAATAGATTATGTGAGTAATGTTATTCTATAAAATTGAACAAAGTGTAAAATCGTGGGAATATAAAAGTATGAAAATCAAAATATAAATGAAAAATAGAAGAACATTCAAGTTATGAGACATCAGATACCAACAATAATAGAATGTAAAAATATAAAAATCAAAATGTAAATGTAAATGAAAAATAGAAAAAAATGCAAGTTATGAGACATAAGATATCATCAATAATGGAATGTAAAAGTATAAAAATCAAAATGTAAATGGAAAATAGAAAAACATTCAACTTATGAGACATAGATACCATCAATAATAGAATGTAAAAGTATAAAAATCAAAATGTAAATGAAAAATAGAAAAAAATGCAAGTTATGAAACATAAGATATCATCAATAATGGAATGTAAAAATATAAAAATCAAAATGTAAATGAAAAATAGAAAAACATTCAAGTTATGAGACCATACTATATCATCAATAATAGAAAGTACATGTTCAATTTTATGGTCTGTGGAAAATCTGGAAACAGTTCCGCTCTGGAATAAGACACAGGCGCACATTGCACTTGGTACAACCAATTCTGGTCTGACCACCTGTACACAGTCGGCATCTTCCCTTTGGCACACATTCAGGGAAATGATGCAGTCCATCATATCTGACATCTGGTACAGGTCTAGGAACAGTAGGCATCTGGATGATAGTGTTCGGAGCTGGAGGTGTAGTTTTCCTTCTTGAGGGTTTGTCTTTGTTGGCTAATCCTTCAGCCACTCTTGCCCTGAACTCTTTTAGCCGGATGCACGATTTTCCGATCAGTTTGCAGTCCCTCCTCATCAGCAACCAAGCATTATTTATACATAGGTCCAATAGATGTGAGAAAAGAGACAAATACCAACGGTTGGCTTTGATACCTGTCCTGTACAGTGAGATAAGCATATCAGACAAATCAACCCCCACCCATGTGCTTATTATACTCTTTTACGATTTTTGGGCAGGAGATCTCAATTTTTCTCCCCTCTGTCTTTGAAAAACGTGTGACCGTAGTAAGAGGATGTTTTCCTACAAAATTACTTGCTAGTAAAACTTCTTTGTTATCTGTCCATTTCACAATAACAACTTTTTTTTCATTGTCAGCCATCTCAATACTATATCCTCGTTCAACTTTTCTTCTCTTTCATTCCAATCTCACATCCACGAAGTCGATTACTTCTAATTGTTCCAAGCGCTAAAATCCCATATGTCTCTCTGAGGTAATGCAATAGCTCCAAAGACGTGAAGAAATTATCAAAATAAATTGCTGTCAAGCAAGGTTCAGGAATGGTCTTGCATAATTTGAGAATAACTTTACCTCCAAGTCCAAACTCTTCCTCTATTCCTGGCAATGAAATTTCTTCTCCATAAACAATGAAGTCATAGACGATTCCAGAAACACCTGATCGAACAAATATTTTAAAACCCCATTTATGGGGCTTTGATTTGATATATTGTTTCCGTGATCCAGCACGTGTTCCTTTGAAGGGTGCCATCATCTCATCTATTGACTGCTGCTTTTCATTCACAATATTACGACAATTCTTCCTTATTATGTCAATTACTGGTTTCAATTTGAAGTACCTATCAGTTGAAGTCTCTGTAGGGTCAACAAATCTCACATACTTTCTCAGTTTCTGATAACGTTTCAGAGGCATGACATCTGCAATCTTGGGAACTCGAAATTGCCTACTCCAATAATCCAAGTAGGACGGCAATTGAATGACTCCCATCAGCAAATGAATTGCTATGAAATCCTTTATTTCAGCTTTTGTTGTGTTTATTGAAGCCCCAGTCTCATGGACAGACCGTTGGTTTGTTCTCAAAACAATAAGTTCGAATATATCTTCAGAGAACATTTTATAAAAATAATCTGTCTCTGTTGGGATCTCTTGAGGTACATCAAATTTATCTTCTAGAACATTATCAATATTTCCATTGAATGGATCTCTAGTGAAGTTGAATGTATTCTTGCAGATCTGTTTTGAAGGTAACTTTCTCTTCTTAGTTTCTTTATTTGCTGATGATTTACATTGCCTTTTCCGTTTGCAAGAAGAAGAAGAAGAGGCATATGTAATAGCAGTTGTATTGCTGTCATCCATATTGAAACTGGATGAAGCTGGCATGTTATCAGTTGGCCGAACTATTTCATTGAGATCCTCTTCCAAAATATTATCCAGATTGATATTAGATAGATCAGGCACCTTACCTTGTTGTTCCTCTTCTTCCAACTCAGCCAATAAATCTTGGAGAGATGAAGACAATGTTGGTGGAAGAGAACTTTGATCTGAATCTTTTTCCTGGAATTGATTGTCCATTTCTTCAATATCCACATCACTCTCTTCAGAAATATCTGGATCAGGAACGAATATATTGTTGAGCTGAGCCAATTCAACAATTTTTTGGGTGCGTCCATTGAACTGTGTTGCCACCTGAAATGAGAATAGAACCATATATGAAGAAAAAATAATGAAGAACATAAAAAAACTAGAAAATAAAAGAGATATCTACATGGAAAATAACAATAATCAATTATATTGGAATTTGTATTTTGAAGTTGAGGCCTTCACATTGTATCCAAATGGATACAGCTTGTAGAGCGCAAATAGTTTGTTCACTTTGACAATGTATCCAAGCGGACACACTCAATTTGTACTTCTTGTTGTGAGGTTATTTTTACTGCAATACTGGAAGTTTGTGTTGGAAATACTTGCACCAAGCGTTATAATTCAATTTAGAATGAAACATAGTAGCAAAAGTAGAGAATATACTGAATATAGAAAATTTACTTACCCCATGTACACGTGCATTGGATCGGCAGTCGTCCATTTTGAAAATTTGAACGAATTAGTTCTCCTAGAGACCGCTAGATAGCCTCAGCTATCGCACAATGAATCCAAATGGACACACGAGCATTCAGAACTTTATAAAACTAGTTCTCATAAAAACAGATTATCATTGAAATCTATGTATCCGAATGGATACAAAATCAAACCAAGGGTTAATGCAATTGCATTCAATTGAATTATTTTCTCCTGGCAAGAATCCAATTTAGTCCAATTATTTGGAGCGTCACATCATTCTGAAATGAAGTTGAATGAAAATACTCTTTACTAGGCAGATTTGAGTCTTGAGTAGTCTTCTTTATAACTCAACCTTGGTGAGAACCGATATGGGCTTGATTCCGATTCCGTCTAGCATTTTTGGTATCATCCCTCACCTCTTTAACCAATCACAAACCACGGACCTTATTTGGTTTCAACTGCGAAAAGTCAATAGAATTTTTTCCATTCTTCTACTTTATGTTGTATACATACATTGCATCGTTGTCTGTTAACATTGGTACTGTTCCTTGAGTATGAAACTTATCAACTATAATGACATCATTGTGTTGACATTTTTCTGATATCTGGAATCTGTCACTTGCTTTTATCAATTTAGATAGCTTTTAATGTAAATAACTGGAATTTTTCACTTGCTATTATCAATCTAGATATCCTGTCCCAAACAAGGAAAATGTTTGGAGTATGACTCAGCTATTTTATTATTGATTTCGGTCAATCCAAATTATACTTTGAAGTGTGTGAATGTTCTTGAATTTTGGCCTGCAGAAGTTAGTGATTAATTGTAATAAAACCCTGACAGGAATAAGATTGAAGATAAGTGAAACTGATAATATCAATTGCGAAATAATATCCAAGGAGATTGAAAAAATGTTGTTCACAGTGATCATAATATCAATTGTGAAATATCCAAGGAGATTAGAAAAATTTTGCCCACAGTGATGAATGAAGAATTTCTTCTCTACTCTCCCATAAACTGAGATTGATTGCACTAGACTAATAAAGCAGATATTCGATTTCTTCCTAAATAGGAAAACTAAATCGGCATGAATCTGTTGAGTACAAATCGATTGAATATTACTCCGAATATAATTGAAAATTAGTAGTAAACTATGATATGAGTCATAAACTATTTGATTCATGGTATGCTATTTCACAAATTATTAGTGAAATTAAAATGAAAACTCGCTGATTTCAGGTTACAAGTGAACTCTAGTTCTCATTTATTTTTTTAAATAGCTGGTCTCTATGAATGCTTATGGAATTATGTTCTAGGTTGGTTTAAAATGATGAGGCTACGGAGTGAACAACGTGAGTGCAGAAGACGCTCTCAGGACACAAAATTGAATCAATTAGCTAATCAGACTTCAAGCCGCGTCTCTTCAAGTGCTCGTAAAATAAGCAGGTGTCGAAAGCAAAGTTCAACTCTCCTCAAAGAGGTGATGTAGTTTCAATATTAGATATAATTAAATTTAAATTAATCATTTTCCTATTAACCTTACAGTGGGCGCGCCTTTGAAAGTTACATGAGTGCTGAATCTGAAATATTTCAGTTTCTGCACCTCATACCGCTCAGGCTTAGTCGCTTTGAAGGGAAAAGATGTTTATATAGCCTACATCAAGAGAAGTAATTTTGTAATAAATCTGGATGATCTTATTCATATTTTGAACATGATATACTATTATTCTGTAACAATAAACAGGAGTTTGTTACTAATAGGATTGAAAAAAATCATTGTTGAATACTAATCTCATGTGAAGAATTTACTTTTAGATACTGTCAAAACATGAAAAACGTTAGGCTGGTCACTAGCGGTAGGACATGCATGATATACATGTTGTTGTGTCATCACAGTGAAAGGCTTTGAGCAACATTTTTTGAGGTTAGGTTTTTGTATCGGACACGGTCCTCCCTGTCATTTTGAGGCAAATTTAATAATTTCATAGTTTATTGCATTCTTTCCAATAAGCCTGATTCCATAAAAATATTATCTATATATTTGTTTTTTATTATATACAGACTTGTCGGGAGAACGTGCTGAGAGGAAAATCCAGTCTCAAAAAAATTCGAAAACACATGAAGGAACTAACACTGCATGAAGTTGAAACTCAACAACAGCTGGCTAAGGTAAACATTTTTTTTTTGTTATAGTCATTCAATCTCAGATGTTTTCCATGCATGAAATCAAGCAAACAGCTGTTTGCAGAACAAAAACATAAGATTCTCATTGCAGCATACTCTTCTGTAATGAAATCATATGTTTTCTTTACAGTCGAGTATGTTTCCTAGTTCCGAAATAGGAACAGAAAAACTGCTACAAAAACCTACCTTCAGCGCTCCAGGTGGAAGTTTTGTCAACTTCCACAAAACTCCTGGTTTGGAATTTGTAAACTAGGTTATGTTTATAGAATGCATGTAGTAACTTCAGCACAAGCAGGAAATGTTTTCTATTTCTCAATTATTCTTCTTTAGATTATTATGACAAAAAATAGTGTACGTTACTTGAACGTGAATGTCTTTTGCAGTGCTCGAATGAAATTCTAGTCTCGACTATAAACATCATTATCGCCTGCAAAAGGCCCCTTCCCGGCCATGTGGCGTAAGACACTATTATTTTATTGTACTTTACTTCCTTTTCCATATGTATTTCAATTCAATTCTTTGGATCCTAGAATCTTAGGATCTTAGGATCTTTGGAATCCTAGATCCTAGAAATAGGAATACAATTTCCTATTCAAAAAAAGGGTACTATGATGTTATTTTAGAAAATAAAAATGAGTAGCCCTGAATACATACATCTTAAGAAGACATGGAACTATTCAAATCTATATTTCAATTTTTATTTTTCAGAAATTTCAATATTTCCAGTAAATTTATGAATAGCAATCGGCACATTGATCTGTGTGCGTTATCTAGTAATTTTCTGAATACTTTATGATGGACTAAGTTATTGTTTTTATGCGTAGGTCGATGAGTTCACAGAAGAGAAGGAAAACTGGCAGGGTGATGTTCTCAACATCTATCCTGCTGCCACCAATTTCAATCATCTTGGCATCGCCTTGCCGCTATCAGCTGAATCTGCACAGCTTTTACACGACAGAAAAATTGGTGAGCTTTTTCATTAGATATTTTGGCGTTTTCATGAGATCAAATTAAATTTGTTCACAGTCAATAATACAAGCAAGTTGTACCTCAAGGCAGAATAGTTTATAGTCCAATTAATGAAAGATAATAATAGTTTAATGCGTTAATTTGTATTCTAATAGTTGATAGTTTAATAATACAGTAGTTGTATGGGTAGTGTACTCCTTGAATGACCTCATGATAATACAAAGTACCTCATGTGTAATGTAATGACAAAGACATGTTTTTTTAATTACAAATAAGCTTAGTAACAATTCAATATGATAGTAATCTTGATTTTTTCCTCTCAACGTTTTGACATGATCATTATCTCTTCAGGATTTATTGCCAATGCATGAAGAATTCTTCCTTGTCACAAAAGTTTAGAAAACACAGAGTATTCTGCAACCTTTCTATTAGCATCAACAATGGGGCATCTGAATAAAAACAGAGCATATGCTCATGAGCATGAGGTTTTGCTCATGAGCATTAGGTAGAAGCATAAAGCATTTGCCCATTTTTATATGAATAAGCTTTACCTTATACTCTTACCTTATGCTCCTGAACTCTGGAGCAAATGCTCACGTATTTTAAAGATTTTTCATCAGCTGATTCGCCTTTGTGGCCTTACTTTGTTTTTGTAGCTCACGTAAGCGCTAAATATGCAAGTATAGACACCGCTTGTGTTTGGTCGTCTGCTCTGTTCTCTATCCATAAATTGAGTTTTAGGTTAGTTGAGTTGGGTTATTTTGAAATAAAAGCGTGAAAAAATGCCTCTATATTAATCTTTAGCATTATCTTATAATCTCAATAGCCTTCTTATAATCGTCTACACTCTCATCTTCTTAAATGCCTATTTCCTATTCTGTGATGGCTATCTTTATGTCTTTTGTAGGAATAATGGTGATATATATCATGGTTGTATCTAAAAAGAATTCTATAGTTCTCAACTATTGGTTATGATCTTATCTGGTATAGTTTTATCTGACTCAGACGAATTAGTTGAGCCATTTTACTATGAGCAAAAGGTGAAAAGCTGCTCCGGACTAGACTCACCTTTTTTGAAGCATTTGCTTCAAAAGTTGAGCAAATGCTCTAGTTTATCATACAATTTTGAGCATAAGCTTTTACTTTTGAACAAATGCTCTATTTTTTGATGAGGATGAGCAAAAGGTTTTGCTCACGTTTATTCATAGAAAATGAAGCATATGCTTCATATTTTAGAAGTATAAGCAAATGCTCAACTTTATTCATATAGCCCATTAAGTATTACTCATAAGCTTACTATCTTACTCACTTACTACCCATATTAACCTTCCGGCAGTCGCGCTGTTGTAGAAACTACAACAGTGACAGTTTTGTGATGCACAAAACTATTGGATGGGGTGGAGTCAGTGAATGAGTCACCTATGCATTGCAAAACTTTTTCCCCATCACTCCACTGAGTTGCAGTATCAACCGAGCAATGGTTCAGTCTTTAGGTGCCATTTAGTCGCGACAGTGCATAAGTCGCACTGTGCATAAGATATAAAGACTGTATAAGGAGACTGTAAACGAACCAATAACACAGGATTGATGGCTTTGCTTGGTGTACCTTATTGGGCTATGAAATGGTAATCATACAAATGTCATAGGCGTAAAATAATCCAAGAAGATGGAAAAAGTAATTATACAATTAATATTTTTTGACAGTAAACAGAGTACATAACACTTGGAAAATTGGATGTTGTAAAAAGTACAACACGCGACTGCTCGTGTGATTTTGTAGTGCGCGACTACCGGAAGTTTAATAATAAAATTCTTATTTTAATTTCCTTATTTTTTCGGGCTGCTTATGTGCTTTAAATGAATTGATTATCCTCCAGAACACCTTCCTTTGATGACCACCATTCCTTCACACCATGTCCTTGTGATATCACCTGTAAAGTATCCAATTCACTATTAAGGACTGTTCTTCATTGATTCTGAATGAAATTGCCATCCCCAATGCCTCGTAGGGGTGTGAGGGCAAGAATCTTCTCAATACATCAACTACAATAGAAATTTATTGAAAATGTTATTATGAGATGGAATTTGATGCCTATGCCAACGAGTTATTTTTTAAATATAACTCGGTATGTTTTAGAAATATATTATATCTGCATTAATTTCAATTGATCATTTTTCGTACAAAAAATTGTCATTCGTAAATTGAATCGGTCATAAGACTGATGTTTTGCTTGTATATATTCCAAACATATCTATTAGTATCTGCATTAGCTAGAAATGTTTGTTTGCTTCTCTATGATTAATTAATCCTTGGCAAACTCCTTATTGATTGATTGAGTACTTTATTTATGTAGATTACAATATATACTGGCTTTTACACTTATATACAATAGCTTACAATACAGAAAAATTATAGATGAATTTACATAATATAGACTAAGAAAATGATTTCTGAACTGCATATGATATGAAAAAATCAATTGGTAATATCTATAGATAATGCTATATCACTATATTATATGATATACATAATTGTTATGCATCTACTTAAATTGGCGGAGCTTTGGACATATCAATGTCCATTCTTTGGAAAGAATATCCTTCCCACTAACTCTCTAGCATAATTATCGGAGAGTAATATTAACGGAGAGTAATAGAAGCCTGATCTAGTTCAATTACAGTAACATTTGAAAAACATTCCATTAAATGATGTTCTTCCTTCGTCTCTTAAACAGTTTGAATAGAAGCTAGTAATTCCTGTTTCAAAAGTAAATTGAATACATCAACATATTGAATTAATAAAATTGATAACTGGATTTACAATTTTTAACAGAAAAAGCCTTATTAAGCATTGTTGTGATAAAGGTTTTAGAAAAGAGGGAAGCCGTTCTTTAATAGTTGAATGATTTTTCATTGCCCATATTTCAACTACTGAGGGGGTTAGTGTTGCCGTCTACAAGCGGATAGTGAGCAGGCTGCTCTGCATCGGTTCAGATGCTGCGGAGGCACTTTTACATTCTTAATATATATGAATATTTCTATTTCTAAACACAAAATACCATTCAGATATTACACACAATACCACGCTGATAAAGCTATTACTCCCAACTCAGCCCTTTGAACGCCGGCGAGCTGAAAAAATTTTTTTCTATCTTCAGTTTTAATATTCATCATTATAATAAACTTAGTTATATTCTTCTAAATTCCATTATTCATAGTTCATAATTTATTTTATCATCGCTAGTGTTTTGCTTTCTGTCTGATAATTTGCGACTCTTCCCTGCACACGGACAAATCATCCAGGCAGGGAGAATTTATTCATGTAATTCATAACACTTTTATATTTTTATATGTCATATTTTATGAATAAACCAATTCGAATTTGAATATATTGTGATTGTCAATTGTTGTTCTTTGTCGCTCATAATTAATATAATATGTACTCATTTGTTGTTACAATGATTGATTTATTTCTATACGTGATGAGTAACAAGTAGCATACTTGTGTTTTCCAGGCTTACCTACATTGAGCTGTGAATTTGAAACTGATGTTGAGTTTGACTCGACAATTGATCCTGCTGACGTAGGCTGCTACTATGAAGGAGCAACGGATTATGTGGAAGATGGATCATTAGATGGAGAACAGTCGGTAAGTTGGTGATTTCAATCAAATAAAAAATTTTGTCAATCTTTGATTACTTTTACAAATTTAATTGTAGACAGAACTTTTTTTTTAAATCTGTAAGTAACAGCTTGTCAACGTTCCCGACAAAAAATAACTACCTTGTCTTGAATAAAAGTGAAAAATTATAACAATTTCAAAGTATTAGAATAGTGTAGAGAACGTGTTTTGATAATTTATTTTGTTCAATTAAAATAGTTATATTTATTCCAAAATAGAGGTACAAGAGCCAACATTTTTTCAATTTCCTGTATTATCTTACGTTTAAGTGAATAATAATAATTATTATTTTAAAAATCCCTTTGCCCTTCATCAAAGATTTGTATTTCTTTGTTTGAAATTGAATAAAAAATTGATGACTGCTCCACATCAAGATGAGTAAGCATCAGAAACAGTCTATAACACAAATTGCATACAATTTTATGTAATAAAATAAGCTTCATCACCACAAGAAATATCGTGTTATTATCATCTACACTATACACTCTACACTACAGTAAAGAACTGGCTTATACACGTACGGGATAGGAAAATTATGTTTGACGCATCATCACGTCTGAACTACTGAACTGATTAACTTGAAACTTTGCATATAGATTCTTAATTTAACTGAGGATGGTTATAAGCCTATTTTCAATTCTTCAAGTCAAGATTTCAGTTTGTCAAGTTCTAAAAAAGACCGGAGCACGCTAGTATTTAATAAGAACCTTTTTTGATGTGTATCATGAACAATAACTTCGTTTATTATATTATTGTGATTAATGGAATAGATCACATTATTCCTAAAACTTTTCATAATTTAAGATCATTTAAATTGTCACTTGCTAATTCAGGACTGCTATAGATCAGTCACATGAATAGAATAGAATAGAAAGATGATTTCATTTATAATATAAACAACGCAAAAAACATGTACAAAGAATGTGAAAAAATAGTATGTTGACTTTGCTCGAAAGAATCTTAATAATTTGAAAAACAATCATCATAGACATGGCCGAGGCCGTCAGTCGAGTTGATAGTAATAATTGCAGCTGCCCACTTTTATCTTTCTGTTCTAAAGCTTCCTACAATAATTGATAACTTCAGTTTGATCAGGCTACCGTGATAATACCCCAACCGTGAATAAGTAGATTAATCTTATCTATCAGTTTAGTGAAAAACAGTTTCACCCAAAACTAAGCTCACTATTACTAGAGCAAAAACAACTGGACTCTCAACTCATTCATTCCTGAAGTAGTATAATGAATAAATTAATTAATAAATAAACAAAAAATAAATTAGAAAAAAAAGAAAAAAGAACGACTGAGTTAGAGAGAAGAGGTGGAGGAAAGAACCCTTATTTGTAAGTATATCAACTGTACAATATACTATATATCATATAATAGTATATATATATATAATATATATATATATATATATATATATATATATATATATATATATATATATATATATAAAATAGTCTATATAAACATCATACTGTTTTATGTATAATTTTAAACATTGAATTCGGCGACTAACCAACCCCTATAACGTAGAGCATCCCTAAGAAAGCCGACGAGTCTGTTCCAATCTCTCCCATTTAAATAATCTATTATTGTGCTTTCATTAACTTGTGAGCTGCCAAACCATGCCTTTCTTATTCCTCGCAATATCTTGCACCTGCCCATGAAGTGAACTACATCTTCCAACTCCCTACTGTTACATAAGCTGCACTCAAACCCACTCTCTTCTCTCCCTGGCCTGAAGTTGAGTGGTAACATACATGCTCTGGCCCTAAAAATAATATTTATAAAACTTCTCTTGAAGTTATCATTCAGATAGGCTCGATTCTGCAAGTCTAACAGCAAAGAGGCGTATAGTCTATGATACTCTGACCGTTCAGCACGCTCTCTCCACGTCGCATACATGTTCTGACTCACTCTCTGCAGCAATTCGTTGATAGAACTCTCCCATCTATCCATGTGGGCAACACTGTCACTCCATTCTATACCATAACGCTGACAGAGGTCAATCCATACTTTGTACCATCCGCACTTCTTTACAATAAATTCATAAGCAATTTTGTATGGAAATCTCTCTGCCGGCAGACTAAACACTCTAATCAAGTAACCTAAGTGAAGCCTAAAAGTATGAATCCACATCAGCTCAACCTCACATTCTAAATAGATAAAATAATCAGGAGTATTTTTTGGAAGACCGAATAATCGCTTTATGAAATTTTTTTGAAATTTCTCCACTCGATCACTCTCAATATAGCCCCACACTTGAGCTGCGTAAGTTACGGTGGATCTGGAAGCTGCATTGAAGACCTGCCATTTGATAGAGAGCGGCGCTGAGTCATTGAGAATCAAGCTTCTCCAAACACTGTTTATACCAAACATTGCTGTCGCTACCCTATCCTCAAAGTGTTTTTTCATTGACAAGGATGAAGCGAAAATAACTCCCAAGTATTTGTACTCACTTACAACCTCCACTTCCTCTTCTCCGTAAAACCATTTTTCACTTTTCCTCAACTTTCCCCCTTTTCTAAAAACAACAACTTTAGATTTATTCATGTTTACAATCAGGTTCCATTGAGTGCAAAAAGTTCGAAGTCTACTCATCATTTGTTGCAGTGAAATCGGGGTATCTGCTAGAATCACTACATCGTCTGCATACATAAGTCCATTTATGTCCAAGTTTCCAACCGACACACCTCCCCCAATATGCTCACACAGGTCATGTATAAACAAGGAAAATAGCATCGGAGAGGCCAAGCAACCTTGTTTCACGCCGCTATTTACTGAAAACTCAGTCGACAGACCTCCATAACCGTTGCACCATACCTCACACTTATCATCGCTATACATTTGTTTTAAAATTCCTATAAATTTGCTCGATAAACCTGCGCATTTCTATCTATATTATCGAAAGCTCCTTTGAAATCGATAAAGAAAGCATATAATTTTCTTTTTTTTACTTGTAAGTAGTAATTGACGACACTATGGAGAACAAAAATATTATCCACAGTAGAATACCCGGGACGGAAGCCTGCTTGATTTTCTCTTATAATACCCCTTTCCTGCTCCCACTTTACTAATCTATTGCACATTATTCCCATGAAAATCTTTGTCATTATATCCATACATGTAATGCCCCTGAAATTTGAGACACAGGAAGGATCACCTTTTTTATGAAGAGGGAAAATAATAGATTTTTTAAAAGATTCCGGAACATAGCCACATGAGTAAATATCATCAAGTGCTTTTAGTAACAGTGTTTTAAAGATCTCGGGAGCTTTTTTATAGAATTCTGCTGTAATTCTATCTTTACCGGGCGCTTTATTACCCTTCATTTTCGCAAGAACGGCATTCAATTCACTCATATCCAACTCCTTGTCTAGAGATGCTATTTCAACACTGGGCGGCGCATATGAGATTGGCTCACTTAAACTAACAGGTGTAAATAATTCTGAAAAATATTCGACCCACTCTTCTGGTTTTATAGAGACAATTTGATTAATACGGCTTCTCTTCAAGCTCCCTACAAGCTTCCAGAAATCTTTAGAATTGTTCACTTCACGTAATTTATCATTAATATTCACGTAATGGGACTTCTTCTTCTCTTTACACAGTCTTTTATACTCCCTTGTTGAGTTCAAATAATCATTTTTAGTTGAGCTATTATTAAATTTTCTAAATAATTTTAGTAAGCTAAACATTTTACTTCTAGCTCTTTCACTGTCTCGGTCGAACCATACCTGCTGTTTAATAGCCTTTTTATTTGAATTAGTTACAACGTCTTTTGATATTCTGATACGTGACAAGTCATTATTATCAACTGTGACTTCGATTGGAATGTTCTGTAAGGAACCTACTCTAGCATTCCAATCCCCGACTAATATATTACTCGACATAGAATCAGAGGTTGAGAGAAAATCCCACAGTGCATCAAAATCCTTTTGCCACTCCCCATCCGAGCCACCATTTAGATAAATTGGCAAAATACGTATTCTTTCATTATTTATCTCAATTACAATGTGCGTTCTACCATGACAATCATTGAAAGAAAAATGTGGTGAAAATTACGTTTTATATCCCATCACTATTCCCCCTCTTGCTCGACCAAAACGACTACTCCTCACAGCATAATCCCAGACCAATGTATATTCCTGTAAATAAAAGTAATACTCCGTTTCTTGCCCTTCCTCTACGTGTGTCTCTAACAAAATGAAACAATTAAACTTTTTTAGAAAACCAAAAAATTGAAAATAATCTTTACCTTTTATGCCACATACATTATAAACTAAAAAATCAGACTCCCATTTATTTAGAATAGGCCTACCTATGCGACTGACGGCCCCACCTCATTCAGTATCCATTCCTTGTTTGTATTTTCCTTTCCCATCCATGAAATATTTTAGAATTTCTTCTGTGCCAGCCCCTAGTACTTCCTTGAGTTTGTCTTCTCCCTTATGATCACCGAACTGCAGCCAGTCGTTCACCATATCCCATGTGAATGACATCTCCCCGATAAGTAGACGACCCGCACCTTCGCCTCCGGTTTTTTGTTTACAATAGCTTTCCGCAAGGCTAGTAGCTTTCCTCTTCCTTTCCGAGTCTCATACGAATAGTCTTTGAATACGAAATAGTTTGTTCCTTTCAGCTTTTTTGAATTTGATAGTATGAAGTTAATGTCATCGTCACAGGGGAAATGGGCTATAATTAAACTGTTCTTTTTCGGTTTCCCTAATATATGTGCACGATTAACAAACACGTTATCATTACATCGTAGATAGTCCAAACAGAATCGTCTCACCACTGTCACGAAATTTGTTTCCTTTGTTTCAAAATGCAGTCCCTTGAAAATGAGATTATTCCTTCTACTCCTATCCTCCAAATCTATGAGCCTTTTTGTTAAAGCGCTATTCACATTTTTAATACATTGTAAATCTCGTTTTTGTTCCAAGTTTTCACCAGATAACCTTTCCACTGACAAATTAAGAACAGCTATATCGTCTTTAGAAGCTAGTTTGGACATTTTACTATTAAAATTTTCCATAATTCTAGTTTCCAAACCATCCAATAACACTTTAAACTTTTGCTCATCCATTTCACTTGTCACAAGTTCTAGACGCTTTTTACCCGGCCTATAATTAACTTCTGGAGACACTTTTGAACGTTCACGTTTTTTAAACGAATTGGATGGCGAGAAGTACGAGTCCATACCTTTAGACATTTAATAGATTATCCACAGAAGAAACAACTGCACTTGTAACACAGGATTAGATTATTAGTTCAGAAATACTGCATAAATACAACTCCACTTATAACTTGGGAATAAATTATTAGTTCAGAAATACATTGGAAAAACAATCTTAAACACTTTAGTAACTACACTTCGAAACAGTCGAGGCTGTGTTAAACGAGAGGCCGTTCAGAGCGATAAGATAGCACGTCTGCTCTGCTCAACGTCCAAAACTCAACTCCTTAGATCAGTCACATGATTTGGGCTCAAATTAAAGCAACTTTAGGGGAGAATATAGAGTACTGCGCATGCGTTTGCAGTCTGTTAACTGTAACCTTTAGAGTAGCCAACCATAGTCCATTCACTAGCCAGTCCAATTTTCCCAACCATCTAAATTTGAGGAGGCAGCGTTCAAAAAAGATCTTGTCACAAAAAATCAAAAATCGAGTTATTGGTATCATTTTAAAGGTTATGTTGAGCGCTACAAGCCTGCTTGCTCAGAACTAGTCAGAAAAAATCTATTCCAATGTTATTTAATAGTAAAACTTGACATATCAGACAAAAAGAGTTTTGTCCACGAGTAGTTTCTGATCAGAAAAGGTTTAGTCACAATCACAAAGCAGTAACCATGGAAACCGCAACCCATGATGCTTTGCAAATCTAGACCCGGCCTGACTTTTACAGAATGTTTGAGGTTATGTTAGTGAGTTTCGACTTTCGACAGTGATGAATTACAGCGGTCAATTTGAATCTGGAACAACAAAAATCATATTATCATCCCATTTAAAATAAGATGATTTTAAAATTAAGTATTGGAAAAAACTGATGAAGAACCTAAGTATTTGCTTTTAGTGAATTTGGGCCTTGGAATGAATAATAATTCATCCTGGCTGTTTTCAAATGACATATTTTCAAAGAAAACCCACATTCAGGAGACAATCCAGTCACATACTGAAAGTGTAAAGAAGTGTTGTCCACATGTGTCAATCAAAGAAGATTTAGTCCAACATTTGAAGCTCTATTATCCAAAAACTATTAATATTCTAGGAACAAATTTTTGATCAATAATGTCTTTGATGCCTGATTAATCATGTAAAAAAATTCAATTCTCTACACTGGTTAATATTGTTACAACAGTTTTTTGTCATTTGTGAGAATTTAGCTTTTGGTGACACAATCTTTTTTGAACGCCGCCTCCTCATCCTATAAAATTTGTTTTGTAGTGAGAAAGCTAGTGATATTTTGGTTCAAGAATCAAGAATTTTTTATTGTCACAAACAAAATTGCATAGACAAAAGTCACTTGATATAAATATCACAATATTAATACTAGGATCAAGTACAGGTCAGATTAACTTACATTATAAAAACTATAATAAAATTAAAACTCATAATATTATGGATGAGAGTCACCAGTTTAAATCTCTTCAACAGAGTAAAATGCTCTCTCCTTCAACCATTTTGTTATAATATATTTGAATCTTTTACATTTATAATTTCTAACTTCAGGTGATAGAGCATTAAACATTTTTACACCAACATAGCTATACACTTTTTGTGTCTTAGCGAGCCTAACTCGACTTGGATCAATCTGAGTGACAGCTCTTGTGTTATATTCATGGATGTTTCCTCTTAAATTGAAAAGACTAAGGTTATTCTTCACATACATTAAACAGTCCAACATAAAAATACAGGGAAGAGTCAGAACACCATTGGCTGAAAAAAACGGCCTACAAGATTCTCTCATGCCTGGATTTAATACTGTACGTAGAGCTCTTTTCTGGCAAAGGAAACATCTTTTGCCCCGCTAGAGTTACCCCATAACAGAGTTCCATACTGCAGGTGTAAGTGGAAAAAAGCAAAATAATCAGTTAGAGCAAGGTTCGTGCTGGTACAAAATTTTAATTTCTTCAATAAAAAGATTACCCTAGCCCTAGATAGTCTGCTGCAAAGTGAATCGGTATGGCTGAATATATCGGTTGGATGAAGATAGAACTTGGTTCAAATCTGCTTTAAACATAGATTTCTGTTTGATAATTTTTTGAAAATTGTTGCAGGAGAACATGGTTTCTACTTGCTGCGTAGAGGACGACTGGGAGACCTTTGACCCTTACCTTTTCATCAAACATCTACCGCCGCTGACCTTTGAAATGAGGGCTAGGTGTCCTGCTCTCCCTCTCAAGACAAGAAGTAGTCCCGAGTTCACGCTTGTTCTTGATCTTGTAAGAAAATATCACTTATAAATAATTCATTGTAGTTAGTCCTACATCTAATTTCATCAGATTTTTATCAAAGCATGAATAATGCTTATTTTCGTCACTAACTAGACTCAGACTAATTAATATCTAAGATGTAACATGTATGCTTTTTCAGACTGAGAATTCATGAGACTGGATTCTATGCAGCTGCTTCTAATCGAGTCAAATTAAAGCTTTCATTCATAATATTCTTCTGTTACAATATTACTTGTATCTTAAACTAGTTTGTACCTTAACCACACTGAAAGCGGAGCGTGGCGTGGCGTCAAGGAGCGTCGTGAACAATATCATGTTAAGTTATGAGCTAAAACACACTGGTCTACTCGCAGAGCGGAGCGGAGCGTGGCGTCAAACTTTGGAACAAGCTGGTTTGTTTTTTGGAGCGTCTACGAGCGGAGCGTCAAAGCGTCAGTGCCCTACTAATGTACATACTAGTGGTCTACTCTTGTACATAATAATGCACTTGTTCTACTACATTTTCTACTACTATCTGGTATACTATAGTGAGGTCCACGTTATAATGACAGTGGATAAAGATAGAAGAATAGCGATGCCGATTCTCTGCATTAATTAATCATATTTCTACACTGTCAAAGGCATAATTGGCACCGTTGTGGACCTAGAAAAGGACAGTACCACCGGCTTTGTTGAATGATAGACAAGGATAGCAAAACCAAAGTTGATCAAATACTGTCATTATAACGTGGACCTCACTATAGTATATTAAATTTAATTTTTGCCCAAATTCCCCTGTAATGTGTATTATTTGATTATTCAAAGATTATTTATCTGCTACGCGGCTTTTATAGGTTATCTTGAAATAATTTATTAATAAATTTAATTTTTGCCCAAATTCCCCTGTAATGTGTATTATTTGATTATTCAAAGATTATTTATCTGCTACGCGGCTTTTATAGGTTATCTTGAAATAATTTATTAATTTAGGTTTTATTAATTTCTAATAGGCTTTTATAGGTTATTATAATGTAATAGAAAGAAAAAGAAAAATCTTAGTACCCTTTTTGAAATATTTAATCACAACATGTCTCGGACATTGATGCCATTTCCAAGTGATATGAAGTAAATAAATAAATACTGCTAGAAGAATCTTATTTTGATCATATGTTAGTGTATTCATTTAATAAACTTAATATGATTAGACACCAATAACCCCATTTTTGATAGAATCATGCGAATTTAAATCCACAATTTATAGTTTTAGTTCATCAAATCATATGAATACACTAACATTTATGATCAAAATAAGAATCTTCTAGCAGTATTTATTTATTTACTTTGAAAATGACATCAATGTCCGAAACATGTTGTGATTAAATATTTCAAAAAAGGGTACTAAGATTTTTATTTTTCTTTCTATTTCTATAAAAGTAGCCCTACACAGAAAAGAGATGAATAAGATGTTATTATAATGTAGCCTACATACTAGTAGTCTACTCTAGCAGATATTGGATTTCTCCAATTAGTGACTTGTTTTTCCAAATCAGGCTTTACTCTTGTTAAAATGTAATCGAATGTTGAAGTTGACATTCGCATGTACTCGAAAAATCGGGACTCATGCTTTCTTAAAATATTTGAACAGATGGTGATATTCACCAAATATTCTACGCACGATCCAAGTTAACTTCATTAACCCACTCTGTCCTACCAGGCTCAGCTAAAATCCAATGTTTTAAATAATTGTTTTCACAAAGTAATGTACGTGCTAACTTTGACAACGCCATTTTCTAGACGCTTGGCGCTCAGACGCTTCCAGTGTGTTTCATGAACGCTCTGACCACGCCACGCTACGCTCCGCTTTCAGTGTGTTTGTACCCTTAGTCTGTCTGTAGTTTTCTGCTCGTAAGCAGGTCCTTCTATATGGCAGCAGCCCTCCACTCTCTTCTTTTCTCTGCCAGTCGCTTCGTTGCATAGTAGCTCATCCCCTCCTTGATGTCGTCCAACATTTTGTATCTTCTTTTCCCTCTTCCTCTTCTTCCCTGAATGGTCCCCTCCATGGCATCCACCAACAAGCATTGCCGTCTCATCCAATGTCCCAGCCATCTCCTCTTTTTTCCCTTTATCTCATCCAGCAGACTCCTTCTTTCCCCAACCCTCCTCAACACCTCCTCGTTTGTAACTTTATCCCTCCAACTGATCCCCTCCATCCTTCTCCATATCCACATTTCCAATGCCTCAAGCCTCCTCTTATTCTCCTTTCTCAGCGTCCAAGTTTCTGCACCATACAGTGCCACACTCCAAACATAGCACTTTATTAGTCTTTTCCTTAGTGTCTTGTCCAGTTGGCTACAAAGAATTCTCTTTTTCTTATTGAATGCTGTTTTTGCCATAGCAATTCTTACTTAGATTTCTTTGTTGCATTTCATATCCTCTTCCATTATGCTTCCTAAATACTTGAAAGATGATACCTGTTCCAACTGTTCACCCTCCAGTACAGCACTCCCCAGTACCCTTAGTAAGGCTATTCAAATTCTTTATTTGCCATAATACATAGTTACTTATTCAGTCAAGATTCTTTGATATTGAAAATTGATTCATTGATAATCAAATTAGTCATTCAATTCTGATTTGAATTTACTTTTTAATGATATTTTTGTTCAACATTACTGTTTTCCATTTTCAGGATGAAACATTGGTACATTGCAGTCTTCAGGAGTTGAAAGATGCTTCATTCTCATTTCCGGTTCTATTTCAAGAGTGTAATTACACGGTTTTCGTGAGAACCCGCCCTTTCTTCAGGGAATTTTTGGAGAGGGTTTCTGACCTTTTCGAGGTGGTGCTGTTCACTGCATCTAAGAGGGTTTATGCCAACAAGTTACTTAATCTCCTTGATCCATCTCGAAGGTTGATAAAGTGAGTATAATTTCAGCTTACTTTCGCTTCTAGAAAAAGTTAATAATCATGCCCTTTCCAATTCCTGTTGGAAGGGCGACCGCTTGCGTATGATTCATGAGTTGCAAAATCACTTCCCATGTTGTTCGGAGCCCACCTAAAACTGTAGGTCCATTTATCTCTCATTATCATCCGCCTCATACCCACGCACAAGCCTAGATCTCATGTGGGCATCACCCTTTGCAAAAAAAAAATCGATTCGAAAATTGACAAGCTACTCGAGTGCTACTACTAATAACTGCACATGCGCATTTAACGTTTTCGTATGTTGAGCTCCGATGTCTGTGTTTATAAATTAAAATAAAATAAAAACATTTTTAATAATAAGAAAAATATTTGCATAAGCAAAAATCTAACCTTTTACCTTTCAATCATTTCAAGCATTTAACACTTTTCAAGCATTCACATAACCTATATACCATTACTAACCTGCAACCTTGTGCAAATGAATGTAATCAAGTCAATTTTTCAATGAAAATCTGTTTTATTTGAATATAAACAACAAAGGTTAAGTTATGAAATTTAATTATCATTTAGTGTTGACACCCTTATTGTCTATTACCATTTTTACCCAGCTAGGTCTTGCACGGTTTGTTGGAATTTTTATACCGGAATCAGGTTTTCAAAAGTGCAGAAATAATCATTTGTTGTGTATTTCATCTTCCTAAGTCTTCCTTTTCAAATACTCCACAGGTTTGCAATCGGAGTCAAGTCAGGTGATTTTCTTGGCCAATCCAGTGTCTTTAAACCGCTCTGTGTGAAAACTTTATTCACTTTTTTGGATGTGTGACAGGGGTGCTAAATTCTGTTGGGAAATTCCAGATCCATCTGGGTACAGTTTCTGAAACATTTTAATCACTGGTACAAACTTTCCCTATGTACTCATATTCCATCTACTGATTCAATTGCTCCAGGCCCAAAATAGTCGTCCAACTAAACAAATCTCTAAAACTAGAATTTTAGAGCTTGATTCCATTAATTTGTAAAAGGGTGTACATTACTCCCTTTGTACTAAAATTGTACTATCAGACGACGAGGTACTCTAGAAACGTGACAGATAACATACATTTAAATAATCTGAAATATTATATATAGATTGTTGAGTCAATTGTATAGTTCTATAAATTAAAAAATGGAAAGTTATAGGTACCGTACAAGTTCTTATAGTTACAAGAAAGTCATTTGTGCCTTCATCAGGTAGAATAAATTCTTATTATGTAATGAATAAATAAAAATAATGAGTGTCCTTTCTTTTTGCGCGTTTATACAAGTTGAACACAACAAAGAAATATTGTTTATCATGAGGTGTTGGAATTTTGTTAATTCTAAACCCCTTATTCTTTGGACGTAGAAATAACTGAAAAATCTTTCAAGTTTGTTGTAGGGGTCCCCAATGTAAGTAGCAAAAAATTATTGACGATCAGTTCAAGTTTAGATGAAAATTTTGAACGAATTATTCTAGTCACGATGGATTTTCTTTTTTTTTTTGTCTGTAAACCTATTTTTACTATATACCTAATTTAAAAGTTGAACAAATTTTTTTCCAGGTACAGACTATTTCGAGAGCACTGCGTCTGTGTCAATGGAAACTACATCAAAGATCTTTCAATCCTCAGTCGAGATCTTTCGAAAACTGTAATCGTCGACAACTCGCCACAAGCGTTTGGTTATCAGGTTTGTATTTCATCTATCCAATTAAGGACAACTAAATTATAACTCCAACTCTTGAAAGAACTGTAGCCTAATTACATTTTAGTGTTTAATGGTAAACTTCACTCCACTCTCTTCCATCGGAAAATAAGGCATTATTGTGTAGAGATCGTGAAAGGATTATTTTAAAAACCTATGTTGGCTCACTCGTGGTCTTCAACATTCCTACATATTCATCTGTCACATTTAGTACAAAAGCATTCTTTCAAATCAATTACTACTTTCAGACTAGACATGTTTATTTCACTGGAATGTGGTATTTTATCGCAAATACGTTTGATGGTTCTGGCCTGGTTGCACAAAAGCCGGTTAAGTTTTAACCGTGATTAATTCCACGAGAACCAATCAGAGAAGCCGTCTTTTCAAAAACGCCTTCTCTGATTGGTTCTCGTGAAATTGATCACGGTTAAAATTTAACCGGCTTTTGTGCAACCAGGCCAGAACCATCAAACGTATTTGCGATAAAATATAAAGTTTCAGTGAAATAAACATGTCTAGTCTGAAAGTAGTAATTGATTTGAAAGAATGATTTTGTACACGAGATGAAGAAGTAGTATACATAAATAGAATAGGTGATCAATAATATTATTTTCGTAATGTTAATATTATTTTTTCAAGTATGTAATAATTTGTGTTTCAAAATTTACTTCACTACTTTGATAATCAATATAAATTAATGAAACTATGTACAGAGCTGGTTTTTGTGTTGTTTTAAAGGAAAACACTTCACGTTTTTATTAGAATAGTTTGATAGTGCAAAAATGTGTCATTACAAGTGCTAGCGGAATTTGAATTAAAAATCGCCTTCTCTACTGGACTCAAGCGTGCGTGGATGTCAGTTGGATAGTATACCATCTTGTAGCGAGTGAAAATCTCGTTGTTAGTCATTCTTATCGATATTTGTTAACGGAAAGTGCTGCAATTGATCCAGATTAACTATTACTGTGATTTTTTATCTTCGATAAAGATTGGCTGTTGTAGCATCTCGGGACCAGTGGATGCAGCCATTTTTAATTTAAGCCAGTGTTTGTTATGGCTTGATTTCGAACTTTCAAACGTTTTATGCAAAACCTTGAGGTGTTCCCTTTGCAACAATACTAATTACAGCTGTATATCTTTTTTGTATATTTTTTATGGATCATCAAAGTTGTAAAGCAGCTTTGTACCTTAATTTTAATTGAAATTTATTCACAACACTGACATGTTTTACAAATATTTTTACAATGCAATTATTATATAGAAACAGTATCATGATGGGAAAAAACTTAACAGTTGTGGTAAATAAAGTTGTATTATACCTTGTATCCATATTGTGGTTTGGCTAGCTATCATTTCAAGTTGAAATTTGTGCGCTAGCCTTGATTTATTGTTATTGATGTAAATAGTTTTCAACTACAGAATAATTACAATATAATGAAGTGCAATGAAAAGTTGTTATCGTAAAATAGGCCTTTGTCCTTAATAAATCGAAAATGAATCTTGTACTCAGAATGAAGGACAGTTGTACAATGGTTCTCTGAGAAAATTATGCTCTTAGTGAATAGAGTTACTTGATCCCTTGATACTATTTACTGTAGCTTCTATTGTTTGATGTTTTTCGTTAGAAGTTGACTATCAACTTCTATTTCATAATAATTTAATTTTTTTAATAAATTATTAAAATGTATTGTAACTTACATATATATAAATTACATAATAATTTAAAATTTACATAAATTTCTACAGAATTGATGTACTTATTCAATTTCCTTTCAGCTTGAAAATGGAATACCTATCCAGAGTTGGTTTGTTGACAAGGGAGACTCAGAACTCATGAAACTTCTGCCATTTTTGGAAAATCTCGTTTACATGGTAAGTGAATATACTCATGTTATCTTCAATTTGTGCTTTTCTACATATATGGGGATTTTCAAAATTGTTTTCCATTTTTCTCTTATTTAAGAGAAAAAGTATTCTTCATAGAATTCTCAGCCGTTAGAAAAAATTATCAAAAAAAATGTCTCTGTCTGTGAAGCTCAAGCAGCTGATATCTGTTTTTTATTGACATAAGTAAGTAATAGATTGGTGTTTATGTTTCTTTGATGCAACAGAATATCAGCTGATGTAGCTTTACTGGCAGGGGATACACTTTGAGACAACGTTGAATGCTTTTGCAAAGTTGTCAGGCATCTATTGGAGCAGGAAGAAATAATAAGTGTGAAGGAGTTATGGAGACTGAGATGGTTGCAGGGAGAGTTTAGCAACAGAAGTCTTGTGGATGACCTTAATGACATTGTCCCTGGCACCCAGCTGAGACGGAGAGAGTGGTGTGGCCTTAACCGGTTCAGGACGCAGGTGGGAAAGTGTGCTGAGCTGACGACAGCATGGGGATACACCTCTGACCCTATGTGACAATGTGGTCAAATGCAATCAATTAATCACCTGATATCTGAGTGTTCACAACACTCATATCATGGAGGGCTGACAGAAGTTCATGTTGCTGGAGAAGAGGCTTGTCAGTGTCTATTAGTATTTATCATATCAAGTGTAAAATTATTAATTAACCTTGGCCTATGAATGCATATACAGAATGAGTCATATGTATGGGAACCCTTCAATAAGTTGGAGACTGTTTTAGATATAATACTGTAACTTTCAAGGTAAGTTGCTGGTCAAATACTCTACCTTTTGACGTACAACTGAATTTCAACCCCTCATAAGGGGGTGACTTGGGGGTTGTAACTCGAATATTTTAAATGTAAACACCTATTGAGTGGTTAATCATTTTCAAGGCCTTTCTAAAACAAGAAAGATGACATCAATAAAAATGTTCTATGATTCGTTTATCCAAAACGGCGGCTGATTGAAGTTTTAGTTTTTAAAGAAATAATTGATAAAGTTCAATCAGCCGCCATTTTGGTTGAAAGTATCATAGAACAATCTCATTGGTGTCATCTTTCTCGTTTTCAAAAGGCCTTTGAAATGATGTATCACACAATGGGTGTTATGGTTCAAAATATTTGAGTTACAACCCCTCATTTCCTTAAAAGCTAAAACTTCAATCAGCCGCCATTTTGGATACAATTATCATAGAACATTCTTATCGATGCCATATTTCTTGTTTTAAAATGATGTACCACACAATGGGTGATCACATTTAAAATATTCGAGTTACAACCCCTAAGTCCACCCCCTTATGATGGGTTGAAATTCAGCTGTACGTCAAAAGGTAGAGTATTCGACCAGTATCTTGAAAGCTACGGTACAGTGTTATTATTTACTACAGTCTCCAACTTATTGAAGGGTTCCCATATATATGACTCACTCTATATATCTATTGGAGGACTTATTGACATTTATATCATCTTAATAAAATTTAGAAGTAATTTACTGTGTAAATAGTTTCTTTTGAGCTGTTGCTAGTAATAAATAAATCTATTCTCGGATCAAACTTTGGAAACATCATAGAATACAGACAAGAATGGTTTTTGAAAAATCCAATCTAAACTGAATCATCCATTTCCAAAGTGCAACAAATCAATTGTATTATAATTTTCTGTTCCCACTTACTCTTTCCATTTCGTATTTATCTTAGTGATTGTTTTCCATTTTCTAGAATGAAGATGTGAGACCACATATTCGCAACAAGTTCCGTCTCTTCAGCTTCCTACCACCTGACTAAAATCCGCAGCTTTGGCTGTGAGAAGGCTACTGGTGCGACATTATGTAAATAATATAGATACATTTATCATTGACCTAGAACATAAGAAAGAGCAATTTTATTATGAATGCTTTATTATCTTAAATCTGAACAATTGACTTTAGCTTAGTTTACAGTATTATATTCACATAGATTAATGTGTATTATTATACACAGTGAGCCAGAGAGGATTAACATTCTTTAACAGTTAGTATTGAAACTCTTATAGGCAAGAATTTATCACAGTGCGATCATAATATTATGCTATTTTATTTAGTAAAAAAAATCAATGTCATCTGTAATAAAACTGACATGAAAATAGTACATTTTTCGATAAAACACGTTTTACTAACTTTAAAAACAACAAAAACTCTTTAAATTTGTTGTAGTAAAGGATGTTTTTTATGGAAAAATGTTACTATTTTAATTTCATTTTATTTTTATTAATAAAAGTAGCCCTTGTTTTTTATTACTATTATCTGTTGTAGCTCATGACGTAATATTGCCATGAAGCTGTAATGTTGTTAAACATAATCATAGTATGTTTATTCATTACATGGACATTGTTTTTTTATCACAGTCAATTATTTATTGTTCTATTGAAGAAAATCAGTCCTCACTGACTCACCTTTAGTTTGTTCATCGAAAGGAGAGACATCAACATGACGTTTGCACTATTAATAGCTGATATGAGTAATTTATTTCATACCTATACAAGCGCAAATTTTATGTTTCGTCTCTCCTTTTGTTGAACATATAATATAGTATAATGTTTGAACTATTTATAAGATAATATCTATACCATATTATGGTATATGTACCAAAATTCACTCATACGATCAAAACATAATGTTTTTTCATATCTCAATGATTTGCATCACAAAAAAATATTTCACTTGCATCATCACCCTCATCCTCATCCAATAAGTTTATTTTTTGTGATGAATTTCTCAAAAACAAGCTGTGTGTATTTAAATCAGTATCTCTTACCTAAACTAAATAAATATGATTTTATTTATTTTATTTTATTATTGCCGTTAAATTCTTAGAACAATAGGCAAAGTCAAATATTGAATACAGTAAGACAAAAGATAAAATCAAGTTTTACAGCAACTGTACACACAAAATTACATTACTGAGTATTAAAAATAATACAGTAAGTGAACTTCACAGTACTCCGGCAGGATTCTAGAAGCCTACTTTTTCAGGCTGCTATATCTACATTCAATGATTTGGAGTGTTTGCAATAAGTAATTATTTGAATTAGCCAGCTTTCAAGGACATTAACCTTTGATGGCAGATTCATTACCAACAAAAATTGATAACTATTGAATTCCCCCGTGGAAAGGATTACAAAAATGCTTGGAAAACCTCAATACAAATTCTAGGTAGTCTGATTTTTTATAATGAATATCATGTAACATTTTCCTTTTTTCAAGTTGAAACCGTCAAAGCTTACAAACTAGATTACAGCTTAAGAATGGGAGATTCTTGAAAAATCTGAATAAACTGGAAAACTCTCAGTAAGATGCTCACCTCGTTTTTTGAAAAATTTTACCAATGCAGGAAGCAACTGTTTGATACATTGCAAAACTCTGCCTCTGCTAAGCCAACGAACTTCTGTATGAGGCAACAGATCACCATACTAAAATTCTAACTCTTCTGTTAGTTCTCTAAACAGTCGTCTTTGAAATGCATGCGCTCTAATCTTATTAAATACTTGAAAGACTACTGTTTCCATGACATTGTTCATAATTAAGAACTTTCCACACAATGTCTGCTGGTGTATTATGCAACGGTAAGACACAAAATTTGTTATATCACTGTCTCTACGACCCTTCTCCACACCTACCATTACAGGAGCTCCATCTGTAACTAAGCACACCAATATCTAGATTGGAGGTTCTGAGTTGAGTTGACCACCAAAACTATATCATCTGCATAAAATAGTGATTGCAGATATATAGGACGCAGCCTCCAGTTCCCTATCTTGACTCTGACAGTTCTTCTTGAAACCTCATCCATGATGGCTTTAAAAAGCAATGGACTTAAACTATTCCCTTGCTTCAATTTACGGGAAATTGAAGAAAATTCGTGATTTTATAGATAGGAAAATTTATTTAGACTACGAATTATAAAATTGAAAAATATGCAAGACACACAAAATTATTATCAATTATCAAATTAATATTATAGTTGACGAATTCAACTTTAAAAATAGTTCAGTCCCATCTGTCCCTTTTTGGGGTTGGGAACACTCTGATTATATCAGCATGATCGACTACTGATGAATCTTCAATGTCAGGCCAAAAAATGTTGTGCCAGCTGTAGAGCTGTCACCTCGAGTTTTTTTAGGAACAAATTTCCTAAGAAATTTTAATTCAAATGTCTCTCCAAATTCTTTTTGCACACAGCCTACATAATGTCTGACAGTTTTTTTTTGTCCTGAACTGGACAAGAACAAAACACCATACAATAGATTCAAACTGCTGCATCATCAACTTGAATTGGATCATCGTTGGTCGTCGATATTTTCTTTTTCTGATGGTTGTAGTTGAAAGATAGTTGTGGTTGAGGTTAACGGTTGTGGCTGAGAATTGGTTGAGGTTGACGGTTGTGGCTGAGAATCGGTTGAGGTTGACGTTTGTGGCTGAGAATTGGTTGAGGTTGACGGTTGTGGCTGAGAATCAGTTGTGGTTGACATTCGGTTGAGGTTGACGGTTCTGATGTAAAGTCTTCTGAAGTACTCCTGCCTGGATCAACTCTTACCTTTTTTCGGCGTTATAGTCTCTGTTTTTTGGGATGGCTCAGTTTTTTAAGAAGTCCAACAACTGAGTCATCAACAGCAGCAGATGGTGTAGAGGTACTGGAATCTTCAGGTGCAGACTGCTGATCAGGACCAGTCTCAGCAACTGACAATTTCCTAAGCAGTTCATTTTTTTCCAGTGGGTGAATCCCTGTGACTTTGAAACTTGAAATTAGGTTGTTCTTGGCGCGGTTATTCTCTTCAAGTTTTGAAATTGTTTTTTTTTTTTTTAGTGATGGAAACATTTCTTTGGACAGTGTTCCACCATTTGTCACTCGCCTTTCTTCAAGGAGTGTTTCCTCCATTCCCATTTTCAAGGGAGCAAAAAACGCCACATCAATCGGTTGACTAATGTGGGTTGAATTTGCTGGTAAGCAAACAAATCTATATTTATCACCAAGTTCAACTAAATCAGGAGAAAAATGGCTAGAAAGGTTGTCGCTTATCAAAACGTTGTCGCCTTTAGGTCCAAGTTGATGGACAGCTGGAATAAAATGACTTGTGAACCAATCCGAAAATGTGGTAGCATCAAACCAACCATGAGAAGTGCTGTTGTACCTAGTACCCTCTGGTCCCCCAATACACCAAGTATTCCACAAATTCTGTGCCTTCTATACTATGTAGACTTGTAGAAGCTGGCCAGTAGCTGAGCCACAAAACATTATTGAATTGGCAGTTCTGGAAACCCGTTCAGCATACTTCATACTTTTTTTTTACTTGTTCCCGGATCATCGGTGAGGTTGGTTCCATATATATATTTGAAGGTTGAACATCTTTCAATGAGTCACTCAAACAATCAAAATATTTTTCAAAAGTCTCAACAGTCACTGAGGCACGTTCAGGTTTTATATTTTTCGAACTTCTCAATGATACCCTACTTTTATGTCTCTGAAAAGTTATTGGCCCAATCATTTGATGGTAGATTATTCTCCCCAAACTTTTTTATTTCTCCCTCTCCTATCTAGCATTGATTTTGTCAAACATCTCAGATCCATTGTGGGCATTGGGTAACCCCGAGATGACAAAAGCTGCTATCAGACATTCCTCTTCATCCGTTGTCAAAGCCAATTGTCCAGTTTTTTTAGTAGCGAATTTCCTCTTACCTTGTTGCTGAGAGTACCTTTAGGAATTCCATAAATTTTGGAAGCTTGATTTTAGAGTCAATTCATTGACTTTGTCAAAGTCAATTGTCCTCCAGTTTTTTTAGTAGCGACTTTTCCCCTTACCTTGTTGCTGAGAGTACCTTTGGGAATTCCAAAAATTTTGGAAGCTTGATTTAGAGTCAATTCATTGTATTTGATATGTTGAATTGCTTCATTCAGTTTTTCAGCATAATAGTCATTATAACTCCTTGCACCTTATTTTCTCACGTATGTCCTAGGCATTTTTTATTCATATTCACAAGAAACTCTATAAAAATATGCTGTATTGATACTCTATAAAATAACTGTATTAAATCACGAGCAAACATAATTCATAGGTTGGAATTACCGAGATTTTACACAAACACAACAACAGGCAACAGCTGGTCGCTGTTCAATCTCACCCCACAAACGACAGACCTTAGTGAAAACGTTCATTGTGTGAAAAATAAAATTGTCAAAACATTTTTATTTACATATTCTGAAAGATGAATAAATCTGTATTCAAATATATTAGATTAAGTTTCAAGCCAACTTGAAAACAGACCAACTATTTGAAAGCATGAAATCGTGAAGGCAGTGGAATAGTCGACCTATCTGATATAACTATTGCAAAAATAGATTCTATGGGAAAAATCGATTTTATACAACTAGGATCGATAACGAAAACAAAAGGTCTGATCTTGTGTTCAAACTCACCCCGGTGTTTAAAGGTGGTAGTGAAGTTAGGCGCTTGGATGGACTTATCTGTTTCTCAATTATTCTTATCAGTACTCATTGCTATCTCGTACCTCTGTATCTTTTGGATACAACAAGTTTTCAGCAATTGATAACTTGAATAAGTAGTACGTGGGCACACCCTTCTTCAACATTCCACTTGCAGCAACCCCTTCTCTGTACTTTATTCAAGCTGCTGTGTACACACAATCTAAAAAGCGATAAAACTTCAAAAATCTAAAAAGCGATAAAACTTCAAAAGGGTATCATTTGCTCATCTATTGAGATGTTCTCAGATCATTCTGGAGGCCCTCACATAGAATCAGTGAAGGAACAATCATGTTCAATACCTGAATTTAAGAAATAGCCTCCATGTTTCACAGAAACAAAACTATGAATGCTGAAGAAATGAAAATTTCTCAATTTGTAGTGATCTACCACTTTTCATATATAGTCCAACCTGTAGAATACTTAACGGATATTAATTCAATTAATTGCTATCAATTTGCAAAGTGTATAAGATCATAAAGAAATTTAAGCTCCATTTTAAAAAAGTCAAACAATGCTAAAGAAATGAAAGTTTCTCAATTCCCAGTGATAAATCTACCACTTTCTACAAAACAATGTTTTTACAAAACAATGTTTGTTATAGACTGTAGATACTGGACTGAAACTGGGGTATAGATCTGTTAATGTAAATTGTGATGAAAAGATTAAGAGGTCCTGTGGGTTGATCAACAGTTAGAATGGAAAACATATTAATCTAAATAGTGAATCATTCATGTTACTATTGGCAATTCAACTAGAATTGAATTATATGTATTTCAATTTAAATATATAAAGCCACTGAAAACACATTCATATTTTAGTATAACTAATTATTTGAAAACAAAAGCAATAATAAAAACTATGAAAACTATATTGAAGTATACTCAAAATTGCTGATTCTAGTGATTGTAATCTTCATATTAATCATTCTAACTACACTTATTGAATTTGTTTTCTCTACATCATAGCCCAAAATAAATGCAAGTGAAGTATTTTGAGGAAAGGTTTTTGACGCACATGAGTAAGAAATATTAGTTTCAATCAATCAACCCATACAGTTTAGTTTTTGTATTATGCATTTTAGGCTCCTTCTTCAATGTTCAAATTAGAATGGAGAGGTTCCATACTTCTGATTATGAATCGTTTTATCTGTTGACAGCTTATCTCGTAGCTATCAAATGATCAGTCTTCATTAGCTGAACTACCGAGCTTGGGGCAATTAATCTTGTTCTACAACGTTTTAGTACAATAATGTTGTAATGGATTTGTTTAACGTTTCCTCATTCCTTGAAAATTTCAGATTCCGTAGGTCTTACCACAGCAACTAGAACCTTGTATTGAGGTTTTCCAAATTTCCATTTTATATAGAGGTGAAAAGTACTTCTATCAGTTGAAGGGATTTTGAATTATTGAGGAGGAAGTACTGTATATGGCAAATGGCTTTGGATCGGAGCTTGAGAAGTTTATCTCCATGTTTGCCTGTCTACCCTTGAACATTTCCATCACAATTGAATCTAACGCCTTTGGAAGGTTAATAAACTACACAAATGTTTATAAATTTTTAAATATAATACGGCAAGTAGACAATAATTATTATTGCAATTTCTTCAACTTTGTACAGTCTCTGTTTCATTTTTGTTCATTTCTCACCAACTTATCCTAGCCTCTCCTAATCCCTGACAGTCATATGTTTCATTAAGTACACACTTTTACCAATTTTTTTTTGTTGCACCTTATATCTAGGGCTAGACTAACCTCCACCATTAATCACCTCACACTACATGGTTAGTTGCACGAACAATGAACTACCAAGTATATACTTCATCAACTTAAAAAAACTATTCTCAAGTTTTTATAAGAATGTCAATTCATTCAAATTTTATCACGTAGAATTCAATAGCAATAACTAATTGTTATAAAATTAGATGCGCACTGAGAACAATCATTTTCTGAAATAACTTATTGAGCTCAAAACCTCATTAATGTTTTCTATTATACATCGATTAGAAAACATCGATGATTCTATAGATAAGAATATATCGATGATTTCCAAGCCGTACAAAACCAGTGAGTCTAGATTTTAAGATTTTTATATTATTCATCAACACGCAATAATAAAGCTTTCACGATGCAATAGGTTGAGATTAGATTGAATGACGCCTTTTAGTACAGACAGAACAGACCATATTATGGTATTTTGTCTGTAAATGTCATATATATGTACAGTGCCTAAGAAGATGGATTGAAAGAAGCTGTCTTAATTCATTTCGATGGTTTTGGCGGCAGGGAATGCAATACTTGAGCCTATGATGCTAACAAGTATTAAAGTATGATAGCAATAAATTAATATTACAAACATGTACCATTTTTCGATATGTTATGTAACACACAGATAAATAAATATTCGACTAGTATTGTTATAGCACATTAGTCCAAGGATAGTATATAGCTATTCTATATACTATTTTTGACATTAGTCAACTAGTATTATTTTATTTTTGCAGTAATAATATATATTAGGATCAATTATTGTTCAAATATTTTCTTCAATAATGCATTTTTTCATGTTGAGTAATCACTGTTAACTAATATCAAAACATTTGTGAGTGAGCAACGTGTATCTGCATTAATTGCCAGAACTGTTATGCTTACATACCATATATTGAATGATTATGATGTTGTTGACAAAATTTAAAGTTTAATTAGATATAATCTCTATTTTATAATAATCATAGATTATAATAAAAATTTTGTAATTATGAAGCTTATATTATCCGCTTCAATCTTGATAAAAATGAAGTTTCTTATTTACGAATATTAGATAGCAGTCAATGAATTTGAAAGTACAAATATATAGCCCACTTTAATAATATGATATAAGTTATATAATAGATGCATTAGTTATTTATCTATATGGTTAATAAAAATAATTATGAACAAAAGTCTAAATGAATAGTGCTGTCATATGCTGATCAATTACTTATTGTCATTTTAATAACACTATAAAAATTTCATGAAATTTCAATCTTTCATGATGACTAGCATATTTTTATATTATATATTTGTTTTATCTGGACCTTTCTGTTTGTATGAAACATTCTAGGATTAATTTATTTGTTTTCAAATATTTTTGTCGTTTCATGTAGTTTGATAAGCTTCTTCATTTATGGAGAATTACATGTACTAATCCCAAAGTAATGGACTTCGAGTCAGAAAATGAGCATTTATTGATCAAATTTGAAAATACAACTCAACAATAATCATTATAAATTTAGTATGTTAATCCATTGTTGTTTGGAAACTGAGTTTCATTGCTTAGAAATGTACTTATTACTAAGATTAGTTGATGAAGCCATGGAGGAATAGAATAATTTCTATCTATTTAACCAACCTTCCTAAGGCTCATTATTAATAAATATTCGTATATCTTACACATTTTTGAATAACCAGTCATTCACTGGTTTTAAACCAAATCTGACTGGTTTCATAGAACTCTTACTAGTCTTGTAATTCAGGACATGGTATCATTATAATTTTTATCTTTATTTAAATTATCGACTTTTCGAATTGCTTGTTTAATTTTGTGTATGTCACATCCATATTCAGTATTATTAAGTTGAAGATGTATTTGTTTTCTTATAATTGAATCGTCTATACATTAATTTATATGTTCAGCTTATTCCTGCATCACAGATCATTTTTTAAGTGAAGCAGGTTTCTGGCAGCTATTCAAGATATCTGCAATGAAAGTGAGTTATTCATGTATCTCATTATATTCATTGCATAATATAATATACTTATATGTTGAATAATATTATTTTAAGAAGGTATTTTTGCATCAATAATATATTTTTTACATTATATGGTTAATGTATCAAAGTGATACATTATCACTTCCATTTATACATCATCACAAGCAATTATTTAATCAATGATTAATTATTGGGGATTTTTTTTTATTTCTGATTGGAATGTTATTATTAATAAATCATATAACATACTTGTATTTATATGAGTGCTGCATTAATTCTTATTCCTATTAGTCAATAGATTCACAAAAGTCTATCATGTAATAACTTCTCTACAAGACGTATCTGCCTTATTAAATTTATTAATTATTTATCAAAAAAATTGAGAGGCGTACAGGAAATCGAATTTTGATTTTTCCATAAATATAAGCTATTATCAATGTTATAACTCATAAGCAGTCAGCAAGAATCAATTATTATTGTAACTGTGATGTTTGTTACAGCTCATATTTTAAGCTGAGAGATGAATTTTATCATTGTAGTTATTGTTACAACTTATATTTTCATTATTCTAAGATTAATACCATTGTAGTTGGCATGCTAGAAAAGGTTAGTTGATGCTTTGACATCGCAATATATACTTAAGGCATACTTAAAAATAATAATATAATGTTTTTGAAGTTTTACTCACGCCTCGCGGTAAATGTGAATTCAATACACGTTAATAAATACAGCCTTGAGAGTGTTTGTGTATAAAGATTTCTAATGTAACAATATATTATATCAAATTATAATTAAAATTGTACAGTATTATAAAATTGAATAAGAAATACACACATCTATTGTTGAAAATGAGACTGTTTTGTATTTCAACTCTCCTGCTTGGATCTACTTGCTAAAATTATTGACTTGTTTATCATTAAGAGTTGCAACGTAATTTTTAAGTTGAGTTTCTTCCTTTCCATCGATTTCATTTATTTAGGCTTATATGCTCAATAGTAATTCAACCCAAGTTTAAATTAATCCAGGATTAAGTTGAGCTATGGTTGAATTTATTGTAAGCTCCAATGACCTTGAACACTAAAAATATAGACCTATAGAAGTAACCAAAATTTCCTTTTTTTTGTATTTTCGGAAATGTGACTTACGCATTTCGGGGATCCAAATCCGAAATCAGAATCTTTCTATATTTATTTATAAAAAAGTTGAAATTTGAGAGAAGAAGATATGAGTAAATCAATTGCAAAATACGAAACCACAACACTTGTTTTGCGGCACATTGGTCTGGCGAGGAAACTGACAAGTTGAAATAATGTTGTAGACCGTTCCCATTAGCAATGGTTAATTCAGGCAATGAATGCTCAAAAAGGGTAGCCTATAGAGGGAAAAGTTTAAAGTCAATTTTTGACCTAGCAGTTCTGCTTAGGGTAGTAAGGAAGTTAACATATCGAAAGCCCCCGACTCTACCCCCTGTGCTAAGGGGGTGGTTCAAAGATACCATTTTTTGGTTTCTCGCATATAACTAAAAAACTATGCATCTCACGGATATGACTATTCCATACAAAATTGAAGCTTACATCATTTCCTACAATATTGATCTCAGTCATTCTACGGTGGTTGAATTAAATGGGATTTTCGTGTAACTGATAGTAAAAGCTGAAATTAAAAATGACTGCACCGAGAATTTGGATCAGTATTGAAAAGATATACTAAGATTGAAGATGTCTAGAACTGTCCAATAATGCTTTATTAGTTTCTTGTGTCACATCCAATTTTCTGGTTGGTTTAGGCTACATTTAGCATAATCCAAACTTAGTTCCGAAGTCTGCCGGTTGATTTTGGTAGCAGCTGGGTGATGAACAATTATTCAAATTCCATCCATTTACGGAAATCAGATTGTCACAGAAGTACATTGAAAGTACATAGTTAATACAGAAGTTTACATGTCTAATACAGTAGTACATAGTACATAACATTTAAATGTTCAAATCCACGGCTATCAATGCTAGAGGAGCTCGACTATCGTTCTCGGTTTCCACCTAATCTGGATATTAAAAAATGAAGCAAACTATACCAAAAATAAAATATTGAGAAAATAAGGATGACTCGCGATTCTCAATGAAAAGTTAGGATGAGGATGTCTGATAAACTATAGTCGGGCAATGCACTGTTATCGCAAAAAAATCTGTAAAGTCCGGAAATACTGGACAAGTTTCTAGTTTTCCTAAAGCTATTAGAGAGTTTCATATTTGCATAGTTGAATTAAAAGAGCTTCCACTTGGAAAGATATGCGGATCAGAGATATGGAGGTAGATGGGGAAGCAGTTCAGCCAGAGTGATGAATAGAATCATAGAGACAAGCACGGTTGCCTTTTCGTCAAAACAGGCTCAGTTTATGCAGTGCTTCCAGGGAAGAACTAGTATGAAACTAGGAAACTATACTCTGTACAAAATTACTTCTGACTTGGAGGAATATGCAGCGCAGAGAAACGGAGGGAGATCAGCCAATTGCAGTGATGGATAGAGTCATAGGTGTAAGCGCAGTTTCCAATTTGTCGATTAGAATCAGTCGAGTCAGTGCTTGCAGAGGGGAAACTTCGTAAGTTTAACATGAATGCTTGAATACTCACTAGAAATTCGAGAACGCTGGTCGGTTCAAAACGGCGAATTCGCCGTCGTTGTATCCCTACCGCTCTAAGCCTTTTCTGCAGCGCATGTACATCCCAAGTCAAAAGTTATTTTGTACAGAGTATAGTTTTCGTATCATGAGATGTTGAACACATACTAAAGACTACAGAACGCCTTCCGCACTAGCACTGGAAAATCGCCGCCGCTGTATCACTACTTTTCTCTGCTCCGCATATCCCTCCAAGTCAGATGATCTTTAAATTCAACTATAGGGTCTATTCTGAGGTGAAGAGGCTGCGGAATCGTTTAACAACTATTTCAATCCGACAGCTGCTGCAGTAGTTTTCTGGATATCTAGAGAATATGTATATCTACAATAATACAAATGGCGGACAGGCCACCAAAAATATTGTAGGGAATCCTTTTCAAACTCATTCTCAGTTTCTTTTCGAATAAATAAAATCCCATTTCAGCAACTATTTATTTTAATCACAACTTTTAACCATAAACTCATCTCGAAACTTCTTGAACAGAACTGTTAATTTATTTGATTATGATATTATTTGAATTATATCCATACACATGTTATTAACAAGAGTGTATTAAATCAAGGCTAATCAATATTCCTCACATTCCCTACAGTTTTGGCCATTCTGACAATTGGCTTGTCCTCAAACCAGAAAATAAATATAACAAATGGAAACAAAACAAAGCTTATCACACATAAAAATTGAATGGCTCTTCGGGTTCATAACTTATTACAGAATATGTTATTACTTATTACAGGCTAAGTTATGCTCATAACTTATTGCAGCCGATTGTATGACGAGTCGTACCTGCTTGAGAATTCAGCATTTTTCCAAAACAAATACTTTGGGTGGAGGTGTACGCCTTTTTTTCCTTTCTTTTCGCTGTTCCAATAAGTAAATACTTTACAACAAACAATTTTTCAAAAGCTAGTGCTTCAAATATCTTGTGTTTGACTTTTCTTGTCCTTACCATTCCATCCTACTCATTCATGTTTATGAACATTTTGTTTCAATTTTCATAACATCTTTACATTTAAACAACACGAGATATATAATTATGCAGCCACAATAATTGGGATCAGAACTATCCAGCTGACGAGATCCTTCTCAACAACAAATTGTTTTTTATTATCCCAAGTAATATATCATAATTATTATAAGATATTATTTCCTCAAAATAACATTTTTTCAGCTGTGTCTTGCAATTTTCAAAAAAGATTGAAAAAATGGTTGTTTGAAATGAGTAAGGAGAAGGCTGTGACTCTGGTCTGGGCGGGCGGCGGACTCACCTGACCAAAAAATTAGCATCACTTCTACTGACTCTATATCAATACAAACTGACTATACGATACAGACGGACTATACGATATGGAATGCCTTTCTACAGTACAAAATTATGACAATCATTTGAATGAAATTACCCTCATAAATTGAATTCATTTTGGCTCTCTTTCTCCTTCCCCTTCATAAAGATTCACTATACCTACTTGAAATCCCAACTCGAGTCTACGCACAGGCCACAGTGCCCATGTAGGCTCATTCCGTAATCTATATACAGGGTGTTTCAGAAGTAGTGTCGAGAATTTTAGGGTATTGTACCTGGATGCTAGGAGACTACAAATGTCATATTTGAAGTGTCCAAAACTCAGCGGTTATCCTTATAGCTGCCATTTTGTTTTTTTCACTTAAAAATTTTTATCTCAAGAACGAAATGTTGTATTGATCTGAAATTTGGCATGAATATTTATGCTATAAAGACTCAACTATAAAAAATAAAAAAAAAATTTTCGTTGAAAATTTTTCAAAATGGCGGCCATTTTAAATTTTTGATGGCGAATATCTCGAAAACCGTCCATTTTACAGAAAATTTACAAGAGACAAAAAAGTTAGCAAATTTTTTCACGATTCCAATGATACCTAATTTATTAAGATTGGTCGAAGAATAACAGAGAAATTTGAAACTCGGTATGGCTCCATATGGGCAAACAGATGATTTTACAATGGTTTTCAGATGATAATGTTTGTCTTGTAAAAGTATTGTTGTTTCATTAAAAGTAAAGAACCAGATGTAGTGCTTCCTATTTCTTTGTCTCACGTTTCCTAGGTCTTATTTCTATCTTAAATTTCCAGTTTCAATATTTTCTTACGTTGCTTCTACACAAATATTTAATTATTGTAATGGAATTTAGTTCGCTGGAATACACCGATATTCACTTCATGTATGGAGCAGCTCTTGGCAATGCGACCGAAGCAAGAAGAATGTATGCAGCTGCATTTCCAAACCGCCGTCTCCCTTCCGACAAGGTGTTCACAAGAACTCACAATCGGCTGAGAGAAGTTGGTTCATTTGAACGGAACAGGGTAATTGCTGGTAGGCCTCGAGCAGTTCGAAATGTTGCTTTTGAAGAGGAAGTATTGCAGAAATTCGATTTCAATCCTAGAACGAGTACGAGAGCAGTTGCAAAGCAAATCAATTCAAGTGCTTCTTCTGTGTGGCGTGTACTAAACAAGGAAAGACTTCACCACTTCCGCTTTCAAAAAGTTCACTCATTGGTTGAACGCGACTATGAGCCAAGAGTAAACTGTACCCGTTGGTTTCTTCAGCAAGACATTATCCAACCAAATTTTCTAGAAAATGTGTTATTTACCGATGAGCCCAGCTTTACAAGAGAAGGAATCTTCAACTCTCGCAACAGTCACGTCTGGGCCTTAGACAATCCTCATGAGGTCAAAGTGCGTGGTTATCAGCATAGATTTTCGCTGAATGTTTGGGTGGGTATCTTAGGTAATCGCGTGATTGGACCATACATTCTTCCTAATCGTCTGAATTCTCCCACGTACATTACTTTTTTAAGAGACATACTACCAGAACTTTTGGAAGATGTGCCTCTTGCAAACAGATATAATATTTGGTTTCAACATGATGGTGCCCCTGCTAATTTCGGAAATGTTGTTACGGACTTTCTGAACATGACCTATCGTCAGCGGTGGATTGGGCGGGGTGGACCAGTACCGTGGCCCGCACGTTCACCTGACCTCAACCCTTTAGATTTTTTTTTCTGGGGCCATATGAAAGACCTTGTTTACAGCACGCCAGTAGAAAACGAAGAAGACCTTGTGGCAAGAGTGGTTGCTGCAGCAGGTGCCATTCAAGATGATGAAAATGCTTTTATAGCAGTTCGACGGTCCATGATTGAAAGGTGCAGACTGTGTAATCAAGTTGAAGGACGGCATTTTGAGCAATTGCTGCATTAGTATCAGTGAACCGATTTGAGTGAAATTAATATTTTTCAATGTAAAATAAAATTTGGAGGAAAGTTATTCTTGTATATTTCTGTAATAAGAACGGTTTCCATGAAATTATAAAAAAAATTAATATTGATCTTTAAATGGTGAAAAGTGGTCATGCATGCAGTACGAAAAAAATTAATTTCTCTGTTATTCTTCGACCAATCTTAATAAATTAGGTATCATTGGAATCGTGAAAAATTTGCTAACTTTTTTGTCTCTTGTAAATTTTCTGTAAAATGGACGGTTTTCGAGATATTCGCCATCAAAAATTTAAAATGGCCGCCATTTTGAAAAATTTCAACGAAAAATTTTTTTTTTATTTTTTATAGTTGAGTCTTTATAGCATAAATATTCATGCCAAATTTCAGATCAATACAACATTTCGTTCTTGAGATAAAAATTTTTAAGTGAAAAAAACAAAATGGCAGCTATAAGGATAACCGCTGAGTTTTGGACACTTCAAATATGACATTTGTAGTCTCCTAGCATCCAGGTACAATACCCTAAAATTCTCGACACTACTTCTGAAACACTCTGTATAATATGAAACCCCTGATATTAATCTTTGTTCATCTTTCTTCGCAAAGGTATGTGTTTTTCTTCCTTCATTCTCATGCAATTTATCATCAATTTTGTTTTCCTTATTCAGCATACTTGAATACACTTCCACAAGCCCTTTTCTTGAATCTCGATGGTTATCAATTTTAGCATTTTATTTTATTATTTTCACTCGTATTCAACATTTGCTGATTTTCTCGGGCTCTTCTTCTCGACCATATCGATTATCCTGAATCCCATACACACCAGTGGCGGATCCAAAGAGGGGCTAGGGGGGCTATAGCCCTCCCTCGTGTATCCAATTTACACTAGATAAAATGGGTAATTTGTTTTGTTGTAAGACGAATGTGTTAGTCAAATTGGGACATTAAATAACTTATTCTTAGCATTGCACTGCTAAAAAAGGTTGTAACATTGAAGTTTCTTTTGAATACGTTTTGTTACAATTTTACGGCCCTTTGAAATAAACAAATTATTTCTTTGTTTTGAACTGTTACTCTTTAAATTCAGGATAATAATAATATCGAGTGACCTGGCTGGCTCAGGTCTGGTGTCAGAGTTTTCAGGTCGCAACTGATCAATTTCAGGGCCTCTGACATGACCTAACGACTGCTTTTTAGGCAGCCGGGACCGACGGCTTAACGTGTCCATCCGAAATACGTTAAATTCAGGATAAGAGTAAACCAGCTAAAACTCACACAATACTTCTGCTTTAGACCTTTTATAATAAGGAATAATAAGTAATGCATTATAGAAACTTATTATAAATTAGAATAACTAAAAATGTACACACAGGTTTATTTTTAAAACTTATTCATATGCAAAAAGTAATATCAGTACTAAAAAAAAATAAATTATTTCCGTACATGAAATAAAAAGGCTTTCAACGTTCAAATTCTAATGTTCAAAGGGTCAGATATGATAATGTTGAAGCAAAAACATTCTAATGACTTCAAAATCCTTCCATTTTTAGTCAATATTCTTGAGTCAAACCATAATTTTTTGCCTCTAAACTCTGGTCGATTAAGAGTTGAAAACGGCCAAAAAATGTGTCATTTTACACTCAAATTTTGACAATTCCCGGACCCCCCGCCTTGCTGGGGGGTATTCCATAAATCCCGGTGCTTCCACCACCAAAACGCCTAGCCCCCCCTTCTGATACACACTCATTCTATCCATCACACTTTTATAAATTACTTCTTTTCTATCTTACCCTATTTCTCGACGTTCTTTCATCTCACCATTTTCATTGAACATTTCTTTTTCAACCTCTTTATTAGTTCACTCTCATTCTTCACTCCTCGCTTCTTTAGTCTCAGATTCTCATGAATTCCACGATTTTCATCACTGGTAAATTATCATTCTTTGATATCTTTTTCTGAATTTACATCTTGACTTTCTTTCATCCCATCCTCTAAAATTATCACTTCATCAACCCACTTAGCACTCTCATCTTCATTTGTTCTGCGTTTCCTCTTTCTAGAATTCTTTGGAGATTTCTTTTTTGTTGTTTCTGCTGAAGCTTTCACATGATCTTCGAGTACAAGAGGAACTTGTCACTATCGATGGCAGAATAGCTAGGAAAACTATGTTTCATTAGCTGGTGATTTCGTGGCTGAAAACGTTTTAGAATTATCGTGTTTTTAAATTTTCTCATTATCAGTACTACTACATGCTTCCATAACTGAAATATACCTTTTATCGGGAGTTCCTCCATTATCTGATCTCATCATTGACAGTAACGTCAAATTGTACCGACAGATCTTCCATATCCTCCTCCTTCTCCTCCTCCTCCTCCTCCTTCTCCAACTCCTTCCCCTCCTCCTTCTCCTCCTCCTTCTCTTACTCCTCCACACCCTCCTCCACCTCCTACTCCTCCACCCTCCTCCTCCTCCTCCTCCTATTCCCCCCTCCTCCTCCTAAACTTCACTATCTTCTAAATTTTGTTCCTAGCTTACAAGTATCCTACTAGCATTTTCATAAAAGATCTGAAATATGACCTGGCGGGTACTGTTTATCTACGAACTCTTCAAAATTCTCTCCAGAGGTATTCTCTTGCACAGGAATCGTGCAAACTCTTCTCGTTCTCTTTCTTCACGTTCACGTTCCATTTTTTCTTCTCGTTCCAAAACTTTTCTTTCAATTCTTTCGAATTCTTCTCTCTCAATCTTCTTCAATTCTTTCGAATTCTTATCTCTCAATCTTCTTCAATTCTTTCGAATTCTTCTCTCAATCTTCTTCAATTCTTTCGAATTCTTCTCTCTCAATCTCCTTCAATTCTTTCGAATTCTTCTCTCAATCTTCTTCAATTCTTTCGAATTCTTCTCTCAATCTCCTTCAATTCTTTCGAATTCTTCTCTCAATCTTCTTCAATTCTTTCGAATTCTTCTCTCAATCTTCTTCAATTCTTTCGAATTCTTCTCTCAATCTCCTTCAATTCTTTCGAATTCTTCTCTCAATCTTCTTCAATTCTTTCGAATTCTTCTCTCAATCTCCTTCAATTCTTTCGAATTCTTCTCTCTCAATCTTCTTCAATTCTTTCGAATTCTTCTCTCAATCTCCTTCAATTCTTTCGAATTCTTCTCTCAATCTTCTTCAATTCTTTCGAATTCTTCTCTCAATCTTCTTCAATTCTTTCGAATTCTTCTCTCAATCTTCTTCAATTCTTTCGAATTCTTCTCTCAATCTTCTTCAATTCTTCGAATTCTTCTCTCAATCTCTTCAATTCTTTCGAATCTTCTCTCAATCTTCTTCAATTCTTCGAATTCTTCTCTCAATCTTCTTCAATTCTTTCGAATTCTTCTCTCAATCTTCTTCAATTCTTTCGAATTCTTCTCTCAATCTTCTTCAATTCTTTCGAATTCTTCTCTCTCAATCTCCTTCAATTCTTTCGAATTCTTATCTCTCAATCTTCTTCAATTCTCTCGAATTCTTCTCTCTCAATCTTCTTCAATTCTTCTTTTTTATGATGAGTTTTTGATAAGCAAGAGCCGGTGCATGATGTCATGGTTCACAGCAGGCCATGCTAAGAAATATAGAAATTAAGAATATAATAATATAGAAATTTTCCTTTTGAGACGAGAGAGAGACAAGGCTGGACGTGACAGGTTGCAGTGCAGATTTTGTACGTTGAAAATTTCTGAGAAGCAAACTGAGATCTACCTGCCTTCTGAGAGAGATATAAGGCTAGGCGTGACTGGTTGCAGTTTAGATTTTGTAAATTGAAAATTTCTGAGGAGCAAACCGAGATCTACCTGCCAAAGAGCTAAGATTCCGTATCATGGTCATCTTTTTAAGGGAGACAGTCTTCATCCGAGCTTATATTCGTAAAGTTGAGGTCGTCCAACGCTAATCAGTTTAAGTTCCTCCCTAGAACAGCTGAATCAATTATTTTCTACTCCATCTCCTTCAGTCTCATTTTCTCTCAATTCACTAAACTCGGTCATGATTAAACAAATCAGCTGTAAATTTCCATAAGAGAAATTCTTTTTCTCCTCAAAAAGGTTTATCCTGAAGTTTCTACAGTTATTCTCTTAGTAAACATAATTATTGTAAAGATGTTGACAACATACCTGCATCCTTTTATAAACTTCTATCACTCCCTATCATATCCTTATATCACTCATATTTTCAATTTTTTATTCCAAATGGCAGTTTTCCAACTCTTTGGAAACTTTTATTTATTTTTTCAGTTCCTAAAAATGATGATCCTCTACTTCAAAGGAATTTCGATCAATTAGTGTTGTCTTCTATCTCGAAGACACTGGAGAGATAAGTCCATGAACATGTAACAACATACTTATAATCTGTCAATTTTTTATACAAACCATTCTGGTTACCGCTCTTTTCTCATCAATAGCCCTGTTGAAGATCACTGATGACATCTGAAAAGCAATGAGTCATCGTTCCTTCACTCTCCTTGTCACATTTGATTTTTCAACGGCTTTTGATAATGTGTGTCATTCCATTCTCCTGCATAAACGTTCATCTCAATGCAATTTATCAATATCTCAACATTTAATCAGAAAGTCAAAACCGAAAACGAAACAAAACAAGCAAAAAATCAACATTACATTGACAATTCTCTAAAAAAATTACTTGATAATATTAACAATTCCAACATCAAAAACAACCCTCAAATTTCAATTGTTATATCAATTAATTAATAATCAATATTAAAATTTACATTGGTTTATATTAGCCTGGTTCAAGTCCTAATAGGTATTATCTATTCTGTCGTTTTCCTCATTCTAACCATTCTTTTTCTGATCCGTCCCGTTTTTATCTTTCATTTCTTGCACCCTCTAATAAACTTTCAGCGAATTCTTCATCAAAACTTTCTTTTATAATAATAAAATAAGCTTCTTCAATATGAATTTATATAATAGATATAATAGGAATAGATGACAATATTCTTTGTATGAGAATATTATATTTCTAGCATATACGATGTGATGCTATAAATATAGAGAAACGAAAACTATATTCGTTCATCTCTGTTATAAATTAACGGGATTGATGCTCTCACAGAAGATGTAAACATGTCTCAAATGAGAGATGAACGAAACAAAACATAATTGATGTCATAGAAATTCATCTATGAATCTATCTTTCCACTCTGTATATGTATTCGCAGTTGACAAACACTAGTATTATTGGCACAGTGTTGTAGAATATTTCCAAAGCTTCGAAATGACATCTGGTTGGAGGCTATAAGTCTCCCATGTTTGTATGCAAATTATTTTGGTCGTGACCTCTAATTGTTTGCTGAGCTGTTTTATCATCTCGTCGGAAAAATGGAAAGTGTAACAACACTAGTATTATTGGCACAGTGTTGTAGAATATTTCCAAAGCTTCGAAATGACATCTGGTTGGAGGCTGTAAGTCTCCCATGTTTGTATGCAAATTATTTTCGCTCTCTCAAAAAGAAAATTGAAGAGATTATTGGAAAAGTCGATAATCTGATTCAATCAGACCGTCGGTTAACAGTTCGTGAAATTGCTGAATTGTAGGAATTGACAAAAATCCTGGGTGGAAAATTGCATTAAAAAATTTCAATATTCACAAAGTGTGCGCGAAATGACGCCTAAATTTCTCTCTACTGAACAGAAAGAAGCTCGCGAATATCTTTCTGATTTGTTAAAAGAGAGTGGATTATGTTCCAATGGATTATGTCCATTGAAAATGACTAGAACTTTGACTCTTGCAAAGAGTTATAACATGTACTGAATCTTGGTTTTCCACTTATGACCGTCAAACTAAGCGCCAATCCATGTACAAACTGGAGGGCGTGTGATAGAAAAAGCGGCAAACTCCATGAAGGACCACACAGAAGAAGAAGTCCACTGCAGTTTTGAATAATGAAAAGTTTGCACAGATCATTCATTGTAGGGAGTAGAGAATGGTGTAAAACATAAATAAAGAATAGAAAACAAATAGAAAAATATGAATTGAAACCGAAATGTTTCGCAGCAATTATCCCGTTATTTTATAACCACACCTCGTACAGCGATTTGAAGTAAGATTGATAAGTGTGTATGCAAATAAATTAATATTAAACTGAGTTTTCCGTTACATTCTATCTGAATAAATTGGAATTAATGCAATGTTATTAGAGCTGTATGGAAATATATCTAATTCCATCAGATTACAGACTTTTCCAATAATCTCTCAATTTTCTTCTTGAGAGAGCGATTCAGACGTAAATCGTATTCGATGCCTCCACTGCCATCTTGGAAACACCAAAACTACTGAAAAGTCATGAATTTTATTAATATTTATATCCTTATATTCACAGGTGTAATAGGAAATCAGTTTCAGTGTCGCTTTTCCCGAATCTATAGTCAAATTTGTTGTTTTCTGTATGAATTATGTCTAATTGCTATCACAATTAGCATGTTGATTTGAAATCAAGAGAATCATTTATGTAATTAAATTGAAATTGAAAGTTTTCCCTCTTCAAGTTTTTGAAATAAATATTTGAATTAATGCAATAGAAATGGATCTATGTAAGGATTTTGTTTTGCTGGTATATTCAGCGCTTTGAAGTAAGATTGAGAGAGGTAAGCATGCAAAAGGAAATAAATTGAAATTATTGGAAAATCATATTTCCATTTGAGATAAATGAGTTAATGCATTTGAAATAAACAAATGTGCAAACATTATAGTGCTAGCATATTCAGCATTTTGAAGTAAGATTGTGAGAGAGAGAGAGTGTGTGTGATGGGGGAGAGAAATATGTAAGGAGGGTGGGGGTAGTTGTCGCACGCACTCCTCATTTAAACAAGTTTTGTATTGATTTTGTAGGCCGCTCCTCAGCCTCGGTTCGTACGCTTGTGAAAGGAGAGAGTGAGAGAGAGGTAGTGAGATTGTAAGTGTGCAAGAGTGAGCCTGCGCGAGGGGTGAGCTGCGCATACAATTCCTTGGCAGAAGAACTGGAAAAAAGCAATAAAATTGAATTTCATATCGTGTTTGCACTTGTGTGTGGAGCGGTGGTTGGGGGTGGGAGCAGAGCAGAGCACCCCATGTATATGACGTCACTCATCAATCGATACTATTCTTTGTGTTGCTGTCGAGGCTTGGGAGTGCCAGTGCGATCGCTGAAGGCGACAGTCGCCCTCTTAGCTTCGAGGTAGCAGCCTCCATCCGCGACTTCTTCAACACTACTACTGTCACGGTCAGTGTCATCTCTCATCTTAAATCACTACTTTATTCTCTCTATACCACTCTCTCCAATTACCCTACAAAAACAACAATTCACTCAACAATAATCTCAAAATTTTGAGGAACTATTTCAATTTTCCGCGCTCAATTTCCACCATCTTTGAATTTCCTCAAGTTTTCCTTCACCCTCCAACCACCCTCATAATCATATCCCAATCAAAATTTCACAATTTCTCTATATTTCAACAATATTTAAACAAACCCCCACACACCCCATCAGACACAGCCGGCGTGGTGTTTATGCTGTCACCATCTTACGACAACATCGAGTAAGAAACGCTTGCGTCAACAGAAGTGTCAGAACCGGCCGTGTGTTTGCTGCGTGCTCTGTGTTCTGTGTTCCTTCTAGACGTCGTTATCCTCACAATAACACTTCCATTAACATCACACGGTACCCACTTCACTATTATTCTATTTACTCATTCTCATTACTATTTATTACGTTCACCACCATTTCAATTTCATTGTCGTTGTGATTACAAGATTATCAAATATTATCGGTAGATGTCATAGAGAGGGAAACAAGTAGGCCTCCTTCAAAAATGGCGTATCTCATAAATTCGATTCTTGTCATACACTTATATGAATGTATCAATTCGATCTCGTGTCCTGTCATGTGTGTGAAGTGGATAACTGAATGTGTATTCGATTTAGCATGCAAATAGGATAACATAATTCAAATAGGATAACAGATGACATCTGTTAACATTCCATTTAGCTGCGGTTGAGAATTTCCACAAATACGGGATACAATATTTTACATTATTGATTTGTTGAGAATTTGAAGTGAAATGGTATATCATTGAAACTGATGTTATTCTAGTACAAATAATGACAAATCACATTCAAGAAAATGTTCAGTGGAAAAGTAGGTAACATTTAATACAGCTAAAACAAAACAAATAATATAGAATGATATGAATGACATCAAGAAATCCAAATTCCTTCCAATTTCTCTTCCAATAAATTTGGTAAATCAACAATAATGTAAAATTACGCACTGTGACATAATTCTTGTATGTTTCAATATTATTTGAGCTCGATCCCAACTATATCAAGCTGCATCCCAACTATATAATATAATGTATCATATCAACCAATCCCTATCATCCCTTCTTTATGAATTCAAATGAATGTTTACCTTCTCAAAAATATAAAAATAATAGACGACATAAAATGTAAAGATATTTGTTTTATAAAATCAATGATTTTCTCAAGAAGATACATTTCAATATAGTACGGTGCCTATTATTGTTGTATTGACTCAATCTTGATATCAAAATTACATTATGTAGGCTACTTGGTTGCTCTGAGTTGAATTGCTACTTGTATACTTCTGTTGTTGTTTATATTCCTACTTATATAGCAGGGTGTAAACTTGATGATCATTACTGTTAGTCATGATAACTTGAATTATTGATTTTTGTAGGGTTTAAAATGTTTCACTGGTTATTAAATTGTTCTGAACACTATAATTCTCTCCTATTCACATTCCACAATTAGTTGTTACTGATAATAATAGTTTTAAAACAAAAATAGGCTACTGTAGGAGCTTTTGCATAACACCAATTTGTTTGTCAATTCGATATTACATCCTAGGATTTTGATTGCATGCTATGTGTTGAATTTTAAGTAATTTCAATTGTTTTCAGATCAACTCTACAATGTAGACCAGTAAAAATTGTAGGGAATTTTTAACCGATTTTTTAAAAATAACTTGTACTACGATTAGAATCATGATTCTTGAATGATGATTGATTGTGATAATATTTGTAGAATTTTTAAAATTCATAATTATAGAATTATGTATAAAAACACTTCATTCACATGGGCTACTTTTCAAATTAATAAAACAATATAAAATCCTAAAGCAACCTTTATTTAAAAAAAAAACTATATTTGACAGAACATAACTTTACACAGGGTTAGAAAAGTCTTATGTCAAGTTTTAGAGGATGGCAAATTCTGAGGTCCATTCTCAAGTTTTGAGATTCTGGCTAGAGGTTGAAAAACAACTTTGATCTGTCAGCATTTCTCAAAAGTACCATCAACGAATCCCATTCAATCAAAGCTGACAATTTGAATTAAATTTCAATAAATGAGAAAGGCTTGTGTTTATCGTAATGCACGTAAAGGCACGTATCGTAATGAGGCACCTATATCATGAACAGTAGCCACGAATAAGATGTATCATTGTATCTCGCAGAGTCAACTGATATACATACATAATTCTTAATAAAACAATATAAAAATCTTAAAGCACCCTTTATTTTTAAAGAAACTTTAAAATATTTCAACAACTAGTTTCGGTGCATCGTCAGGTTAACCTGAAACTAGTTGAACTAGTTGAATCACCTGAACGGTGATCACTAATCATCATAAGCTAATAGGTATAGAAAAGCTCATCAAATACATATAAAGTTTTAATATGCAGATACTGATTGATCAATAAGTTGAAAAAATTGATTATTTCAACAAAAGTGTAATTTGTTGAGAAAAATGTATTTTATCAATTATATTATTGCTGATTGACAAAGTTCAAATATATATTGACACAAACTGTGGCTCAAAATCCATCGAAAGTCGAACGCACGTAGCAGAAGACAGACGGGGAAAAAGATCAAGTGCCGGCATGCAGACGTCAGCAGAAGGACGTCTGCTTTGTGCGTTGCAACATTCGAACACCTGCGCGAAGATATTTTTTCTCAGTCTGTCTGCAGACGGCTGTCTCCTGTTTGTAGCTGTGTGCGTTCACCTCTAGATGGACTTAGGATCACCGGTCAATACATAATTTGAACTTTGTCAATTAGTAAAGTAAATTCGTATGGCTTTTGTGGGTGGGGAGTCCCTTGCGGGAAGGTCCCACCGCCTGAATATATCATTTAAGCCGTCAATGGGCCTTACGACTGTCATACTTCAGCCGGGACCGACAATTTAGCGTGCCCATCCGATAACACCGGAGTGATCTGGTTAAAAACTTTTTGGTAATAAGAGGGTTTGAGCCCGGGATCTCTGTGCTGCTACGCAAGCACTCTATCCACTAGACCACGGATCACTCCTGTCAATTAGTAATAAAACATTGATAAATGCATGATGAAGTGTGCTTTCGCCGTTATGTGGGAACTCATAGGTACAGCTGAAGGTACACTCATGTGTTATTATAATCTTTACCATTACTTACGTACAAACTTGAAACTTTTTGGGAATGATATATGGAATCTTATTACGACTTGTGTGCATTTTAGCTTCACCGCTTCAAATATTGATTTAGGCTCTTCAGCAGCTGCACTTTCTAAAGGTGCGTACAGATATACGCTCCGCGAACATGAGCAATTCACTTTTAATCAGCTGACTATATCTGTATTTTTACAAAAACGGTAAAAAGCTTGGCATCAGCTGATTAAAAGTGAATTGCTCATGTACGCGGCGCGTGAATCTGTACGCACCTTAAGATGCACAAAATTGCTAAAAAGGAAATTGAATCAGGGTACACTACAACACTTGGCACTCTACTTTATCCTGTGTCATCCCTCGTAGTTCTTACTACTAATTTTTTTCATAACTCCTCGAGATTTACGTATTTTAAATTTTGGGGTTCAATGATAACAATTTTATAATTTTATTCGAAAACAATGTCAGCTTATCGATTTAATCATTGAGAAGAACATCGCCATCAAAAAAATGACAACAAACGTGACTTTTTCTGAGTGGACGTTGTTTCGTGTTTCGTATGTCATAGATACATTCCCGACCGATTCATCAAACTAACCCCCCCCCTCCACCCTTAATTTATATAATAATAATATCATTATTATAAATAATGGGGGAATCCGGTCTCACAAGGTGTCAAACTATCAAACGATAAACCGAAAAACTTCAATAAATAACAACCCTACTCCCTACTCCACCCTCCTCCATATATAGAGTTAGAAAGAGAGTATAATTATTATAATTTACTTAATCTTGTTATCAACGGTGGAACATTTATATTGATTCTTAGTTTTTCGAAAACAGAATCATTGTCGCAGTTTCTTGTAAAAGTATACTCGTGATCATAACAGAAAATTTTTAATAAATAACTGCCTACACTATTTTCAATGTTCAATTTTGTATTCATGCACGATTTCTCTCTCAATAGTGCACGTCTGAGTATAATTTTTCTCAAATTTCATACGTCAAACTTTGTTCAGGTAATAACAACATGCAGGCATAAAGTCATCATAAATCATAATTCTCTCTATATTTTCAAGTATGGGGCAGTGATTGTCCCAATGATTGAAATTATTATTATTATAGCTACTAAATAAACAATTCAAGACCTCTTTATATGGTTTGCAATAAGTTAATGATTGACTGCCAAGAAACTCTTTGCATGGATGTGATTAGTCTATATAATTTTATACAGTTTTGGACTTACTAGGATTTTGAATATAACTAAGTAAATATTTCCATATTGTTCTCCTATGGTCATATATTCATGAATGAGCATTATTTCGGTAACTTAGTTATATTTTTGAATCAATTGCAAGATATCCTCAAATTAAACATTCAAATCTAATTTGAAAAATCAGAAGATACTTGAAGAAGTTTTCTCATGTAATCTGTAATATCATGTCCTACTGATGAATTTATAGATAATAGATTATTTTTGTAGATTTCTCAAAACAGATGAGAATAATTATTGTTATCTTCCTGTTGGATAGTAGAGGATAATATCGTGTATGAATCAGATAGCAATATGTAATTTATATCTCATAATACATGGTTCCCATCAGATCACTGAAATTTCAACGCTTTACTTGGTCAGTTCTCAGATGGGTAACCATTTGAGTATTAGGGTTTGTGAGTAAGCCTACTATGATAAATTCCTTTGAATTTCTTCACATCACAATTTTCACGTTCAATTTGATTTTTGTGAACTATTTTCTAATATCACTATATCAATTTCATACGAGAGTTATTATATTTGTTTCATCACTAAAGATAACATTTTTCCGCAACCAATTATATTATTTGTGAATTATCTTCTTATTACCATACTAATTTCTTCGATCGCCAACACATAATGATTGAAAACTTTGATCTGTCAAAGTATGGAATTTAAACAGATCATTTTTGCAGAATGATAATAGAGTAATTGGAACATTAAAATGATACAGGCCTCAGAAATGATAATAGTCTATTATTGTATAGACTCTGTGCCGGTAGCACAAAAGCCGGTTGAATTTTAATTCCACGAGAACCAATCAGAGAAGCCGTATTTTCAAAAAAGCCTTCTCTGATTGGTTCTAGTGAAATTAATCACGGTTGAAATTTAACCGGCTTTTGTGCAACCGGGCCTCTGAGTGTGGGCTACTACGTTAACTGTAAAAGAATGTCAGTTTGTAGATGCTATATTGGAAAGTTCATAGATAAAGATACTGTATAGTGAGGTCCACGTTATAATGGCAATGGTATTGCTATCCTTGTCTATCATTCAACAAAGTGGATAGCACTATCTCGCTTTACTCTGTTGCCAGATCGTCTTTTAACAATGTAGAATTAATAAATAATTAACAAAATTTTTCATCCCAATTATGAAAATTCATTATGAAATTATTGAAAAATATAATTTCTTGCACAATAAAATATAATTGATTATTTTAAACGAGAATGACAGTTAATATTACATGAATAAAGCTGTATCAGCTACCGTCTATAGAAGACATCGACAAGACAGAGGATCGGCAACGTTTTTCTCCTATCTTTTTCCACTGCCATTATAACGTGGACCTCACTATAGCACCAAATAATGTACCGTATGTCTATGTCGATGTTGTACAGTCATGAGTTCTTTGAAAACCGCGAAAGTAGAAAAAATAATGTCTCTAACGTTGTTTTTTCATTCAATATAATTTATAAATGATATAGTTGCTAGAGTAGCAAAGACTTAACATATCCACAAATGGAAATGATGTATAATTGTACAGATAACATAAAAAACTGATTAAAAGTTGAAGCACAGCCATTTTAACTATTAGAATGGAGATTTTCACTGGCCAATAAGATTGCTTGTGGGAGGTGGCTCATAGACTGCTTGTTTTTGATTGGCTGAAGAGAGAGTTGTCGCACTGCGTTAATTGGTCAACAAATTTGGAAGAGAGAAGATTATTTTGTTGATCGAAGCTGAAGTTGAGCTGTGATAGTCAACGATCTATATATACTAACATTAGTATATATAGATCGTTGGTGATAGTAGGCTATTTCAATCCTCTCAAGAGTAAAATCTCTATAAAATCTAATTCACTTTTCTGAAGAGTACCTCTATAGAATCTTCACCAGCAGTAATAAAAATCATTCATGGAATTTGGAATCTATACTTTATACAGTAGGAGTAGATGATTTAGGGGGGGGGAAGAGATGAATAAGAGATCAACCCTGTATTGAGATTTCAGTTAGGCTTGAGTTTGAACTGATTGCTGAATGATTTTTGATAATAACATTGTGGATAATTCGATAAGCAGGCCTGGCCCCAAGGGAAGGCGGACCAGGCGGCTGCCCAGGGCGGCAGATTTTTGGGCGGCAAATTTCAAGAAACATAAAATTTAAAAATACAAATGAATGATAAATTCATAATATTAAATGTGAATAGTAAAATTATATAAGAAGCTTCTCCAAACTCATGCTAATGAAGACATATCTAAGATCAAGAATGTCCCAGGAACGTCTGAGTTGTCTAGCGAACATAAAATAGCTCAATCCCTAGATCTTGAAGAATTGGAGAAGGAATTTTCCTATAGTCAGGCTGCAATGTTATAGACCCTTTCAAAATTGTAAATTAGGATGTAATCGGGCTGAAATAATTATGCAGATTTTGTAAAGGTTAGATGGGTTCTACTTAATTAAACAGGTGTGTTAAACAAACTCGTATTGTAGCAATTGTAGTTTTAATCACTTAGCAAGTTAATATTATCTTGCAGTCTCTTGATTTAAAACTACCATCAACTACCATTATGTTTTCTTATTGTGTACCGTATCTGTTCAGAACATAAAAATAGTTCAATCAGATATTTTGTGTTACTGTTCCCCAATATTTTTATTTGTCAAATATTTATTTAAATGTCAATTTAAACTTAGACAGCTGATAACCTTCGGGTAAATTTTTAAGTAAACAATTAGATGGGATACCTGTGGGTGGTGGGGCGTTGGTTGCCGATTTCGCCCAGGGCGGCAAAGTCCCTGGGGCCGTGCCTGTCGATAAGCAATGTTAGAAGTCTTGAACTTTCTAGTAAGATGACTGATTCAATACACTCTATCATATTATTCCATGTTTGGCGATCCTCATTTAAAATTCTGTGAACTATTTTCATTCGGTTACCCATTATTACTATGCAGAGATCGCTCTTTCATGCAGAGAACCCCATAATTATGAACCAACCAATTTCAAGCGGGAACCGTTGGCTATTCATTAGTAATCTATACTATAATAAAGAACTGGCTTATACACGTACGGAATAGGAAAATTATGTTTGACGCATCATCACGTCTGTACTACTGAACTGATTAACTTGAAATTTTGCATATAGATTTTTAATTAACCGAGGATGGTTATAGGCTAATTTTCAATTCATCAAGATCTCATTACGTCAGGTTTTCAGTTTGTCAAGTTTTAAAATGAACCCTTGCGGAGCACGGGTTACCTGCTAGTATAAAATAATCCCTCTCATATTTTTTATTTGGCATGGTACTTATTGGTCTGGGAATAACCAAATGACAGGATTTCACACGTTTGTATTATTCAAAGTTTACTATGGGATGCAAAAAGGAAAGAATGTTTCAATGATTGTGGATTTAATCACTTGAAAATCACTCAGTTAAATCATAGAGAAACATTAGCGTAATTAGATATCCCATGGTATAGGGAATTTATGTCGCAACTTTTACTGTTATCTCAAGCCGATTACTGTCGATTATTGTAAATTTTTACTGTTTCGTTGAGGTGAGAGTGTATGATCGACTACCAGCGTTACACAGCTTCATGGGAAAGAACTAAGTGAACTATCGGCTTGGGATAACAGTAAAAGTTGCGACATTAACGCCCTATGCCATGGGATATCTTATGCTATATAATATATAATATTATACTTATGCTATCGTTTCTCTATGGTTAAATTCACAATACAGATGAAACTACTGTGACTACAATCCCAGCTACAAGAATGCATAGTTTTCATGACTTATTACAAAGTTAAGAAAACAAGTAAGTAATCTTTGCCTGTGACAAAGGATTTTCCTCGTTAGAAAAGTAGTAACATCCTATTGTTTTATTTCCAGTAGGCCTACAGTATTAATAATTGATAGTGACAACAATGTTGTGACAGTACTATTAATACAGTAGAATAACGAAATTATTGGCAATTGTAATGAATGCTCCAATTGCAATTTCAACAGACCTGTCCGATCGAACTTGTTAACCGTTATTTTATAAGGCTCTACCAGCTTAAATATTTAATAGAGGCAATTAGAAATTCCAAGTTCACAGACCTCATCGACAGTATGCAAGCCAAGTCAAAGTTACTTTTAAACCGTGTAATTGTTATACAGTGTGATTGAAATGGGTTCTACGAAGTTTGAGCATTGCAATTACTATAAATATTTAATAAGAGCGGAGCATTATTATTTATATTTCAAATGTTAGCGTGCTTTCACAAAAGCGAAATGTAAAAGTCAAACCCCTAGTTATGCTTTGAATAGAATCGATGAAAAATGGAAACGTTCGCTTTTTATTACGATTGTGCTCGTCACGCTAAAAATGGAGTTGACGATTCTCTGTCCCTCCCTTCAGTCTTAACAATAAAAGCACCCCCCTAATCACCCGCATAGACGACGCATGTCGCTGCCCCCTCCTATCTACTCTCTCTCTTGCTCTTTACTTCAGCCGGCTGAATCCACCCCAAAATGTAGCGTTATTAGACTGCACAGTTGATCCTCTCACCGAGATCTGCTACGTCATAACGTACTGCACACTACTCACCGCCTACAAATATATTGATTCGCGTCATCTCTCTTCAACTACAAAACTAGGTTTTATTATTCGTCAATCTTCTGTTTCCATTTGGAACCTTCTGTGATTCAGCGAAACAACGCTGGTCTACTTTTCATATTCGTTCTTTCTACGAAACATTGATCTCTGTAACTTTTCTAAACTTCATATTATAGTTTAATTATTATATTATCACTTGTCCATTCGATTCCAATGATTGAATGAAAATTCTAGGCTACATAAACATTACTTATTTAGTTTCCATTAATTTGTGCTCTGTAGGAAAAAGTATTCTTTGTAATTATTATCAAACGAAAAAAATATTATTAAACGAATTTCCATCTAGCTGTTTACCCTGTTGTGAATATTTGCAGTAGCAGAAGTCTTCGGGGTGATTTACAGCATTTAATTGGGATTTTCGTATAATAATTATTATTCATTAATTGGCATTTGAACAAATGCAACTTCCAATTTATTGCCATCTGTATTCTTTTTATTTTTTAATCTTAGTTATTCTGTTAAAACTAGCATAGTTTAATGATTGCCCTAATGGATCATCGTCAATTTTTGTGATTGAATGAAGATATTGAGACAGGAACATCACTTACCGTACTTAGTTCTCACATATTCGAATTCTGTACAAACAATTCCTATGATTTATTAAAAGCTCTTCAATGATAGTCCCAATAGAATATCGTGGATTTCTGCGATTGAGTGAGAATGTAGCTAAAATGATGTGAGGACACCGAAACTTCAGTTTCCTACTAAGATTTTAGATTCCAGTAGTCCTATGTCACGTGCCCCCTGCCCCACCCCTATACCACAGTTTTTGAGCTGAATCAATCCTTTCAACAAGAATGTGTGTCTTTTATCGAATAAAACTACAATAAAACAAGATCAACATCTTTGATTACTACGTATGTGTGTGTATACGTCTACTTACAACGTAACAACATACTACAATAATCCAAAATAGGGTTGATTTGCTCACATATATTCCCGTATAAATAGGTTCTCATAATTAATGATTATCATGTACATACGTACATGTCCTCCGTTGTGTTTCTCAACATTTCTCAATCGTCTATAATAAGTTGGATGCGCCGTGAATTATTATCTAGAAAGCGTCGTTTGGTCTTATTCAAGCCAAAAAATAAAAATTCAGAATATTCTATCATAAAAAACTGCGAGTGCAAAAACTTTTGATTTTAAATTTTGACCAGAAAACTGTGCACATGATTTCAAATAAGGGTCTATTGTGCCGGTATGGGTTCAGATCACAAATTAAACGCAACACATTTACAGGATGCACTTAGATTTGATTAGAATTCATAGTCTACCCTAAATGCAATAGGCTATCATCATTGAACATGCTTCAATTTCACCATGGAAAAGCATAATAGTAGATTGGAGTTGTATTTGATTTTACTCAAACTCTGATATAACATTTTTCCTTATTGTCTGTTCATGAATGATGTCCTACTAACATTTGGTAGATTATTCCTCTAGTTCGCATGGGAGGAGAGTCACCCTTCTCTTTCCTTCTCAATTATCTACAATAATTGTTTAAAAGGGGAAGGACAACCCTTTGAACGGCAGATAGTGAATGGTTGGACTGTCGGATTTCAAATGTTAAAAATAAGAACAAATCAACCCACAGCCGAAAGAAGTACCAGTTTTCTCTTCAAATAATTATTGCTATTTGGATTCCACGGAAACACCAATCAAAACCATTTTAAAATATCATGTCACTTTAAAATTATCAATACTTTTTTCGTCGTATCCCACGTACAAGCAAATAGAACTATCGTTAAAATAAATATCATCTTCTATTTTCAATCATATTTCATATTTTTCTATTTTTTGGATCATATCCTCGATAATTTCATTGTTTATTAAGGGTTTCCCATACTGTTTATTATTGTTATGGTGTATCCTGATTGCTATAAAAGTGCTTGATATCAGCAAATCTCCCAAATGTTAGTAGGTCATTATTTATGAACTGTTAAATAGGCACTTGAAAAGTGTACTTCTATCACTGGGAAACGTGTTTATCACTAAAGCTGTTTTCTTCACCCTAGCTTCATTTCTCGTTTCCCATATTTGTTTTCCATCATCAACTCTAACTCTTTCATTAATAAATGATATCAGAGCTTGATATCAGCATACCTCCCAAATGTCAGTGGGTCATTATTTATAAGCTTTTGAATATACAGTACTAATGTAGGATCTTATATTTCAAAATAAGACTCCTAATTCACTTCATAAGCTTCCGTATATTTTCATTGAGGTATCATTATTATTTGAGCCCATTTTAATGACTGAATGTTTACTTTTGCCAAATTTGTTATTTCAACGAATACTATTTTAAACACATGATAATGAAATCACGTATGTTATTGTATTTACCATAAACTAGAGTTCAACCACACTGGATAATAACTTGCAAAATAAATTATTTCCCACTCTAATATACACCACTGTCTTGAATTGTATATTTCCATTTAAGGGTTTATCACTAAAATTTTCTTCACCCTAACTTCATTTCTCGTTTCCCATCTTTATTTTCCAACATCAACTCTTACTCTCTGACTCTTTCTTAGTTTCTTTTATAACTCCCACTTTTCCTACCAGGAAATCCATTCTTCATTCATTCTACTCTTATTCCTTGCATCCTTTTCTGCTTCTCCACTTATACCACACTCGATTTTCACAAATCTTCTGAAAGCTTTGTTTAATTGATACTCTTCGGGCCAGTTGATGAGTTCTGATTTTTCTAGACTCGGGTTTTCTTAAGCTCGGGTTTACTGTAGACCGAGACGATGAAATCGGGGAGATGAGCTGCGGCGTAGCCTCGCTAAAACTGGAGTTCTGCGAAACCAAGCCTTTCAATTAACTCTAACAATTCACAGAATCTTGTGTTGGTATCTTAGCAACAGCCACTCCGCACTCCGCACCTGGCTTGTCTGTCAATAATTATGCCGTCACTCTTCGGTGTGCGTTTTGGAACAACCCTTACTACTTGTTACTTATATCGTGCTTGTTACTTGTGAGTTACTATCGTTAGTTACTTGTTACTCTGAGGGTCGTGCCAGGTACATCAAGAGTATAGTTGGAGTGCGATGAACAATTATACTGTTGGAATATCTTCTGAAAGGTCAAATGATTCAATATGGAACCTATCAAGTAAATCAAGTAGATCATTAAAACAGTAAATAGGTCATTGATTTAATTATACTGTATGATTTGAATCCTTTCACATGTTCTCAAATAATGTATTATTTCTTTTGTTGTTGGTTATCCATCTTGTTTCCACTATTATTATCACTATTAAATTTTATAAAACTTTAAAGTGAAAAAGCACTCACATTATTTGATGTGGCGACGTCCGTTTCGTGCTGGTATCGCACATTTTCAAGCCAAACAGGAACTGAAGTTTTTAAGGTTATGAGGGTGAAATTTGGTGGGTGTGGAGGGGAGTTTTGGTGGTATTATTTCTATTCAATTAGTGACTTGATCAGACTTTTATTGATATCGCTTTCATTGTTAGGCGAATTCATGTAATAATATCGGGGCACCGAGCTTCGCTCGTTATTTTTATCTATTGATAAACAGAACACAATTCTCTAAAATAATCGTGTTTATATTTCACAGCTGGCTATATATCATCTTATGAATTTCGGGGATGCGATATTTTGATTTTTCACATACTCACTCACTCACTCACTTTTTTACTATCCACAGCTGTTTCAGCCAAGGATGAATTATCCTTTTAATGTCGTTCAGCGAGTTTCCCCAAGGATGAGACCTAGTGCAATCGAATTTTTATATCATAAACCTACTATGTTCCAAATTTCGTGAAAACCGTTTTCGAGATCCGTTGAAGATAAATAACCAGATATAAAAATATATACAGAAATTTCTCGCTTAATATAATAGGATTCATAAAATGAGTATGTGTTATGATAAGATATCATTGATTGGTATCTGTATAAAATGTCAGAAAACTATAACAGTATTTTAGGAACAATGCCTGTTACATTCGTATCCATATCTCCTACTAAATCGAAACGATAACGAGATTTGACTCAACGAGATTTGATTAACGAGAGAATTGACCCAATCCCGGACTTAAACCTTTGGTAGGTTTAATTTGGATCTAGTACGAGACCTCAGTTCGTATCGTATTTGCGCTTGAGCCTTAGCTCATCACCGCACAAGTTTATCTTGTAGACGCGACTTGAACTCTCGCTGAGCTCATAAACCCAACTTTTTAGACTGTGGAGTTTTCCCTCCGATAATTGCCAGAAGATTACCACTCATGCCATATTTTCACTCATTTAATTTTTTTGTAAAAACTACGGTTGCCAAGAAATTGTTTCTTTTTGAAAGGTCAGCAGTCACCTCATTTATCCATGGTCATATTGATACTTGAATATTACGTTATATCCATATACTGGTAGTTCTGTGAACAGTAGACCTCTCGCAGTTATAACCCACAGCCTCCTCTAACACTTTCCTTCAGAGTAAAATCTGTCCTGTCGTGTAGTGTCGGCGAGATAATATCGGTGTGAAAACAGCTAATGACTAATTGGGTTGGTATCGACAATGCTAACCATCTGCTGTAAACAAATACTACTAACTGTCGCCAAAAGCTGATTTCCTACAGAACATACTGTCATCTGGTCAGCCCGAGTTGAAAGAGAGAGTGGTCGCGAGAAAATACTATGTTACTTTGAATTATTAATTGCGTGCGTCATAACATGCAATTAATAACTCACTCGACATCTCATTATCATGAATAATTTTATAGTCTGATTTTTACAGTTTTATATTATTGAAGTATGGAGGAAACTCCTTTTCCTTCAATAGCATCCTTAATAAATAACATTTTAAAAAACCTTACATATACATACGCGCGATTCAAAAAGGAACATTCTTGTCGAATTACATGAAAATATATTGCCGCGTTTTGCCGTGAATGCGGAGCAAACATACATTCATGAAGATGAATGCAAAACCGTCGACTTAAATCTTGGACTTCACTTCGCTCGGTCAATTATGATGCATAGGATTTCTAGTACCCTTTTATAACTTTCTTCGAGAGACGAGTAGTTTCGGGTATGCATCACAGTCATTATCAAGTGTCAAAATGTGATGTCAATATCCGAAACTAGTCGTGTCTCAAAGAAGATAATGAAAGGGTATTAGTAATTCCGTGTATTAGAATTTTCAAGTAGCCTTATTGAAATGAATGAGTATATTATACTGAGTATTTAACATATACATTTTATATGATGTAAATGTGATTGACGTTGGTAGTTGACGCCACAGATTGATACTAATTTCATATTGAATAGATTGATTTATTAATATGAAGTGATTGTCATGTTGCAGGTGATTGCAGCGATAGAAGCAGTCCATTTGCTGTAGATGCAGAAAGCAGAGAAAAGGAGCTGCGGCTCGAGAGTAGTGCGGTAGATGGCATCCTCGGCGATCCAGATGCTGTCTCTGAGCGCGTGTTTGAAGCAGAACTCGAAGATGACCATCTTGGACCTGGCCTGCATGCCTGCTGATGCCACCGACCACTCAGACACTGAGACGGATGCAGCGCGAAGGAGAGATTGTATGTCCGAAGGTGACGACGATGTCGACAGAGCTGGTCAGGTCAAAAACAGACGAAAACAGGCGAGACCAGTGAGAATTGCTTCAACTGAATCCGAATCAATTGCTGGCGAAAATACTGATCAACCAAATCAAAATACTCCAGTAGCAACAACAGCAGCAGAACGATTCCCGTTTTTCCCTATTGATTTATCAGCCAACAATACCACCGCGAGTGAAAATGCCTTCTTGGATAATTATCTGAAAGCACAGCAAGCATCATGTGCAGATAGTTTGATGTTCGGAGGCCTCTACCAGCCGGCAACTTCCACACCAAGTAAATCTGTAACTGCGGTTCCAACTCCTCCTCCACACTCCGTCTCACCCATCCGCATATTCAACCCTGAAGCATTCTGCGATCTGTGCAACAAGGAATTCTGCAACAAATATTTTTTGAAGACACACAAAGCTAATAAGCATGGCATTTATGCCGATGTCAGTCAAGCAGCTTTTGATTCGTTGCCACTTCCTTTGCCGCTGCCATCTCTGCCCTTCTCTTCAATCACAAATACTGTTCATCTGAACAGTGGAGGCCAGACTGTGCCTGTTGCCTGCGCCAGAGTCCCCAGCAAAAGAGACAAATCTCCATTTCTTTCGGTTGGTCCATCTGCGAATTCTGCTGTAGCGAAGAGTTTGACTAGTACCAATGGGTCAAAAGCCTTTTGTGATGTTTGTCGACGTGAGTTCTGTAACAAATACTTTGTTAGACGTCACAAAGCAAAGATTCATGGAATAGTTGACTGCTCAGAGAATGGTGATAGTGTTGAACAGAGAAATCAACTTGTGAATGGCATCAAATCATCAAATACTGATAATGAGAAATCAGAAGATGCTGATTCACACAAACCTTGGGCTCTGCCAAGACCAAGCTCCAATTCTTCATCGAGCTTACACCAGCCAGATAAAGAAAATAAAGACCTGGCATCTCACACAATGTTCCTAGAGAAATCACGGCAACAGTCATGTTTCTCATTTGTAATAGAGAAAGAGACTGATTCTGATCGAAATCAGACACCCGAAGGAGTTCCTGTAGCTATTAATTCTACTAATTTTCAGTCCTGGTTTAATGGAAATGTGAATGTGAATGGTATGAAGAAAGATTCAGATGGAATGAGTGAAAAATCAAAGAAGTCAGGATCTATCAACGTTGAAGCATTTTGTGATATTTGCTGTAAAGAGTATTGTAACAAATATTTTTTACGTACCCACAAGATGAAAAGTCATGGTATCATGCCAGCTGATTTTGAAAAAAAGGAGGAGCGTTTCACAGTTAATGAGAATGTAATTGATCGTTCATCACCTCTGAATTTGATAGTTGGTGATCAAAAGAATGAGAGGCGAGAAACTATTCAATCAGATTTGGAAAGTAGAGAAATATTTTGCAATGTATGTAATACACCCTTCAAGTCCCTAAGTTCATTGAATACTCACATTTCTCAGTTTCATAGCCCAGAATTGAAGCGGCAGACAGAGAATGGCAGCTTTGTAAAGGAAGATCATAACAACAAAACTCACATCATAAACTCTCAGGTGGAAACCAGTTTACAACCTGTAATAAATAAAAATTTCAATCGAGATGAGAAGAATGTGAGATTGAATGATTTCCAAAAGATGCATTCAATGATGTTGAAAATGAACTCGAATTGCAATGAGGCTGGGCTTTGTGAATTATGTAATAAAGATTTTGGACAGTCTCCATATTTGGAATTGCACTTGGTTGAAGAGCATGCTAGTTTACTTGAAGAAATGACTGTAGCAGCTGAAGAGGATAATTCCAATTCACAAACATTATTTATGGGAGGAAAATTCAACTGCAACTATTGTCAAATGTCATTTCCTTCTTCTCAATCTCTCAATGAACATGTATTTGAGTCTCATCCAAATCCGACCCAGCAACTTATTAATCACAATGATTCACCTATTAATAAAGATAATGAGGAGACATCAAAAGCAGAACGAGTTGCTTCATCACTTTTTTCATTGGGAGAAAGTCAAACTACACCGACAAGCAGCTTTTGTGAGATATGTAGGAAAGAGTTGTGTAATAAGTATTTCATGAAAACACATATGCAACGAATGCATGGTATATCAATCGAGAATGGAGCACAGATTGGAGGAGTTGTATGTGACATTTGCAACAAAGAGCTTTGTAGCAAGTACTTTCTTCGAGTGCACAAGCAGAACTCGCATGGAATTGTCGAAGAAGCAGTTGGTTTAGATCTGTCAAGGAATCGGTCGCCTGACACCGAGGACCGATCACTGCTGCCAATGGAGCACGCTGATCCAGCTTGTGACAGGTATTGGAGACACTTTGACGAGGTGTGTCCCGTTTGCAGTCGGCGCTTCAGGAGTGCCAAGTGGTTGAGAGCACATCTGCTGAGTGAGCATGCGGAAGAAAGCAAGGAGTCGAAGCCGGAGTCTCTGGCAGAAGCTGTGCTGAGAGTGCGTCGATCCCTGGAGCGGGTGGCTGATGCTGGAGATGTACCCGCCTGCTACTCTGTACCCCGCAGTCGCACCGCTTCCAAGTCTCCCATCATGCAGCCATTTGTCCTGGGACCTGACTCTGGTGCAGACCCCTTCCTCTCCTCTGTCGTCTACCTGCCTGTCAGCGAGAAACTCAGCTTCCCTGTCACTGCTTCTTTCAAGCTGACACCCACATAGTAGTAGAAGCTCCGCGACCAACTCACTCTACATTCAACCACTTGTAAGTTTTCTAGATGACTGTCAGCAGAAAGGTGAGTGCTCATTTACAAAATTCTTGTCAACTTGCGGGAATGTTCTTCTCAGAATGGAACGTGTTAGCTACAGCTGTGATTTATCCAACTGGAGATTTAAGATGGATGTTTGCATACTGGTCAGTTAAGCATATCGAATTAAAATCGCATAACCGCATTTACCTCTTTCAACTAGTTATATAATGAACATATGATGTACATAAATGAAAGTATTTATTGTAAGGTATAAGGTCGAAGATAGCCAAGTAAAATGAGGAAAATTATATTATATATGAATATATATTATGGTAATGATATTCTGTAATGTTGTTGGGGAAAAATCAAATTGTGTAAATTTCTGCTTATTGTTACCTGTTGTTGTACAATTTGAAGCTTCCAAAATTATCTGCCCAATCACACTGAGCTTAGAAAAGAACTAGATCATCAAACCGCACACCGTACTGAAAGGCTGATCTCCCAAAATATCTAGTGAGTCCAATAATTGACTCTCAATAGTTTATCTAATTTCAAACTTACCTATTATTTATTGATTACTCAACAATTTCCAGTGATAAAATACAGTATACTTTAGGTCTATGTCAAGTAGCTTTTTACAATTCTATTCATAAGTTAAAAATCATCTACCAGTATCTGCTAAATTTTGAATCGCAAGTTGAGACGATCATAACAACTTAGTATAAGTATCATTAATGACCACATTAAAGTTGAGATAAACTTATTCGATCCGTTGATTCATTAATCATCTATTCGATTGGAAACTAGGGAAATCTCAGTAACCACTTTCCAGTGCCAAAACATATCAGTAAGTGAATTTAATCTTTCACTAAACTAGTACTCATATTGAATTTCAAAACGTTTAAGATCTCAAAGCTCAAACTAAACTATATTATAATGAATGTGAAAATGTCTTTGTAGAAAAATTAATAGTTCTTTTATGCGAAGTTTTGATTTGAGAGGAGAAAATTACATTCTGGCTTTGAATTGGATTCTAGCCTCAACTTTAAGCTTTTAATTAATTAATTTTTTAAACTCTTTTCTTAACTTTTCAGAATGTTCTCTCCACAATGGCTACCATAACAAACACTTTTCAATTGCCAGAGAGTTATTGTGAACTCAGCAATGATTGTACTGTATTTCTTACTGAAAAATTGATAGATTATAATTCACAAAAATTGACAGTCTCTTTCGATAGATTATGGAATTGATTATTATCTTTCCTTCAGCTAGTTCCGTTCTGGAAATCATCGTTCATTTCTAAGCACTCTGTGATTAGGGAAACGTTAATATTAGAAAATAGTAGTGTAAGTAATTAGAAAAATCAACAATATCTCTACTGAGATGGGTTTCTGCCCATAACATCAAAGTAGAAATGGGAAACGTCAAAGAAATGATAAGAAAGTTCAAAAGCGATTGTTTTTCATAATCTTGAATATTAGAGAAAGCGTGTTCCACTTCTACCTATTGATTTTGCTTTTCTGACCAAGATATTCCATGAACGATGCCTTGTAAATTATGTAAATTTTTTTTAGTAAATAAAACGGCACAATGTAATATGCTATTGAAGACTGAGTCATCTAATGTGATTCTTAGAGTGCCGACTACAACCTTCATATTATTTTATAAACATAGGTGATATTTACAAAAGTTCCTAGCGAGCCTTGATACTCTGAGAACAATTGTGTGACGCTCAAAGTGTGTAACATTAATCGTAAAAAGATTTTGTTGACGTTAGCTAGAAGGACTTGTTCAGATGCACTTACAGGCTGTCCTTATCGTGCTCAGGGTCTCATTTGACAGTACAATGGCAGAAAAGTAATGACTGTTTTCTGGTTTTGAAAGTTAGTTGGGCTAATTCAGTCAGTGTTCATCCCCACTATGATCTCTGTACTAGAAGTGATAGAGGAGTACTACTGAATTGGTCACTGTATTCTTAGACAATAGTGATTGGTGTTAAAACTCGTTTAGACAATATGGTTCTACATGTTTATACAAAAGTCGAGAGCTAGGATACCCCGGCTCTAATCAAATTCAGGGATAAATTCATGTACATTTTCATCCTATGAATATGATAGCTCTTTCATTTGAATAGTTTGATTGTAGCAAATTGTGTATTTATGAAATTGGAATGTGTTATTTTGGAGTTATGTGGATATGGCGCGGAAGTTTAATGTAAAACTTATAATTTTATTATTATATTTATTATTATTGTCATCAATAAGAATCAAAAGTAGGTTTATATTTATTTAGTTTATCCTGACATTTATTCTGACAGTTTGCTATGTTGTAGTTTGGATATTTGTTAGTTTTAATCCTTCATATTCTATTTTGAGTACCAAGTACAATTATTCTTTTAGGATAGTTATAAAACCATCCCTCAAAAAACCATATTTAATTGTTATTTTATTAAGCAGATAATCAAAATAACTTGTTTGAAACGTTCATTTTAAATATTTTATAGAATTTGGTGTTTCTTGTATAAGTTTGGAGTTCAATATTGTTGTAGATGAACTTGTTTTTAGAGTATTAGCTTGACTTTGCAACATATGTTGTGTTTTCCTTGAATTATTCTATATAAAATGGTACGACTTTTTAATCCAACTGGAATGTAAAAAAATGATAAAAGACGCTGGGCAAACTCTACTCAAAGGTCTCACGTTATCAATTCATTTGCATCTGTTTTTCTTCAATTACTTCAAAGCTACATGTATAATTCTTCAATAGGAAAATTATTTCGTTGAATAGAAAGTAGTTTGTTAGTGATGTAAAGTAAGGCTTGCTTCTTGGACTTGGGAGTCGAAACGATAAAATTCAAGCAAATTGAATTTCTCCATCAGAATAGTTCAAGATTTTTCAAAATACTCTATGGCAGCTGCGTTGTTTCATACCTATTAAAATAAGTTTTATTCTTAATATATTTTATAGGAGAATAGATTTGTAGGTAATGATATGGAGAGCCATTTATGTCTCTGAAAGTTCCTGTATATTAAGTGATCCTTTCAATTTTATTTCTTCTGAAAGAAGTTTGTCAATCTAAGTTGTTTCTCAATCTATTGGGTGGACTGATGTCTTACATTTTACATGGATATCATGATATTCAAACAGAATAATTCTTTTAACTAGCTAACTCTAATAACTAAGTTAATTTGATTAACTCCGAAGTTAGTTTAGTTGAGACTTTGCTAAGCTATCCCTGTGATTGATTCATTTTTTTACTTTCGACTGGACTTTTCTGAATCAGTCCACGCACAATACACTGAATCGTATCGAAAAGTAAGTACAGAACCTTAAGGTGCGTACAGACTTATGCGCCACAAACACGCGCATTTCGCTTTTCATCAGCTGATCTTAATGTTTCCATACAAATAATGTTTGAAGGCACTCATATTTTCAAATGATTAGCTCATCTTTATTTTCCATTTTAAAAACTTCAAACACTTGGAATTTGGAAAATGCGAAAAAATGAAAGTTTTCACAGACAGAGGAGATGACATTGAAAGGATCGATTTTGTAGAATATTGATTGAATGCTGCTTGATCGATAAGGACGTTGATCTTGATTAACCTATTATAATCCGATGAACAATTTTATTTCACTTACTAATGTTTATTGTGAATTGTTGAAATGTAAACCAATTTTGGAATTCGTTATTATTATGCAGATGCTTTGTTTACATGTTAACATTAACAATACTTTGTGGAATGGAAAAGTACGGTATGGTTTCTAACTACTACAATAAGTAAATTCTCTCTAGTTGGATGAATATTCCAAAAAAGCACTAGTCAAGTCTATAAATCTATGATAGTGAGCGTGAATATATATTAATTGTTGAATTGGTGTGATGGCGTGAAAATATGTTCATTGTCTATTGTTCGGATTTGTTGAGAATCTCATAGGGAATAGATTTGGTTTTAGATTATATGGGTTAGTTTTCATACTTTCACATCTGAACTTCATTTGGTCAGTTTGTGGAATCTCTACGACAGCTCGCTAAAATCTATCCAAAATTGAAACTGTTGTAACAAAATTGCTGATTGTTAAGTGAAGTTACTGAAATAGAAGATTAATTGAGGATAGCAATTGTATACTAATGATGCAATCAATTATTCATTCTCAGTTTAGATTATTCTCATTGATCAACGTTGAAATGGTAGTTGAATTTTTTATAACAAGTGAAAGTTTGCTTTTTTCCCTGGATAATTATTGTAGTCATTAACCGTTTCTAGCCTAAGTTGAGTTTTATTTCTGAAAGATGCCATTTAATAATTGACAAAAAAATGAAAATTTAAATAGATTTTCCCATCGTACTGATTGAAATAACTTAATGATGATTCTATTCATGAGCTTGCAGATGGTTTTTTCTTTTCTCTCACATGAAGCTTGGCCATTTTTAAACAGAGACAGAGTAAGAAAATGAAGACATTTTTGCTTACACAGAGTGAGCACATGAATTGATCGATCGCAATCTGTTTTAACACTTTTAGTATTTATTCAATTATTTATTAATTATACCTGTAATCTTCTTCAACAAAGCAGTGCTTAATTTGTAAATTTTCAGGTGCCGGAACTCTGGCTGCCCCGACTAGCGGGGGGTATGGAATACCCCCCAGGGGAAGGGGGTCCTGAGGCCCACCCCAGGAAAAATTCTCTAAATTTAGCCTTAAAACCCGTTTTCAAGTCTGTTTTCAATTATTTTAATTTTCAATTAAGTTTAACGTGAAACAAATATATATTTGATCAAATTAAATGATACCTAATCATACGGTGTCGTATAGCCAAACTGTAAAGTATAAACACGACCTAAAAGATGAAGAAATCCAGGTTTGAAAGTCTTCACGAAACCCACAGTTGATCCTCAAAAGAACGAAGTATCCCCTACCATTATTGTATTATATTTACTCATTCACATGCGTGTGGACGCGAGTTGTGACGCGATTTTTAGCTGCAAATACGTTACGTTCCGGTACGTTCCGGTCGCCCTGGGAGGTACCGGAACGCCGTTCCGTTGCGTTCCGGCACAAATTAAGCTCTGCAACAAAGAATGTACGGAATCATTTTTATTGGAATACTTTCTTGTTCTACGAACTCTTAGTTTTTAATTATAAGAAATATATGTTAGGCTCTTCCTAGAGGAAAGGAAATAAAATCTCATATCACATTAAACTTTAATTATTGTTTCAAGCTAATCAGCACCTATTTAAAGTATATATTAATATTTCAACATGAATATTATTTCATAATCATTTGATCACCAATGAACGATGGTAAACCTTCTCCCTTATTTCTTTGTTCAAACCATCACCCTGTACAATAAACAGTTGAAAAAAGGGAAAACCACATGAAACAAATTAATTCCACTTCATAACAATAGTCCTTGTTGATTTCATATTATTTTTCATTTCTCAGATACAAGGTCAAAGTCCTGCTATACAATGAGTTTATGCTCAGATGCAGGAAAAGGAACCATTAGTTCTTATGGAAGTGTTCATACATGTTCAGTCTACCAAAGCATGTGTGGCCACTCTCATAAAAATGAATGGTATTATTTTTTAATATATTTTTAAATAGTATCAATTAAGGGCAACAATTCATTTGAAAACAGGACTTTTAAGAAGCACTTTATATGAATGCCCATAATGTTATTCATGTATTATAATATTGGATTGAATACTCAAGTATTACAAAGGCAAATTTACAAAAAGTACATACTATATCATTAAAAAGATATTGCGAAACAATGAGAAGCTCCTTAAATGTATCTATTGTTGCGCATTCTAACAACAGTAGGTACGTTATTAATACAGTACTTTAGATTGAAAACGTAATAGCTGTAGCTTTCGTAGAATGATGCTATAATAATTTTTGAGTCACTACCTCAAACAAAAATATGAAATTTTATAAAAAATAATAAATTATTTCACTCATCTACAGTAGAATTTACTATTTTCAGTACTTCAATTAAAAAATTAGAAATTAATTTGTAAAAGAGATTCTCGAATTTTTACAAATCCTAAAACTGATAAATTAATATCTTTTCATACAGAGGAACTTTTCTCAGGAAAATATCAATTCAAGGTAGCTATTTGGAAATTATATACTTCCAATCATTTCTTTGAAAATTTTTTCAAATGATCTACATTTTTTTTCTACTCTTTCAATAAGTTCTTCTCAAGGATATAGGTTTTTAGATACATTAATCCGGGACCATGCATTATCAATTCAAAGTCTTTATCATAGATATTGTAGCTTACCTTGGTATTTCATTCCAAACTTGAAATCATTTTTAATATTTTGTTTTTATCTTAATACATTATTGTGTTACGATTGCACTGAAGTATGAGTTTCATCAACACCAATAGAGAATACTTTTTATTCATCTGCATTGTGAAGGATATCCATACGAGCCTTTGCACGAGAACAGTTAACACAAATGCAAACAGTTGTTACGTGAAGCATTTAAATGAATTGAGTACAATATTTTATTTTATAATATATTATAGTATTATCTCTAAAGAATTTCCTCGCATATAAGAAAGTTGCTAAGTTGAAGATAGATAAATAGATTATAGAGAAAGATATTTCTGGTTGAATGTTATTGAAAGGACAAAACAGCGTGGAAATGTACAAAATATAAACAGAGAAACTACAGGTAGATAATATTTGTGTGAGTGTCAGTGTAAATGAATTTTGAGAAAAAAATAATTGATGGGGAACGTGAACTATACTTGTTTGATAGGAAATTGTATGTAAGGATTGAGTAGCTTTTAGATACATAAAATTACTATTGAGGAGAGAGTGTGAGAGAGACAAAGTGAAGAAGAATTACATGAGAATGGAAATTACATGAGAATGGAAATTACATAATATTGTTTCGTAGAGCATGAACATTGTAAAATAAGTTCTGGAAATATAAATATCAAAATATGTTGATGCTTCAGTATTTTTTTCAATATAAGTGTATAGAGTTCAAGATGATTTTACAACCAGATAAAGTTGCTTTCATATTATTATATTCAATATGTTTTGGAAGACATTCAAATGTTCTTGGTGTTCAATGTAGTGAAATGGTTTTGTGTTAGATAGACATTGTTATGATGAAATATGTGATAAGTATAACAAATATTATCAACACTTTATGAAATTGGAGTGTGTAATTTCGTATCCATTAATTTAATCAATGTTTTAGAGTAATTTATATATTATCATAGTATACAGGTAGATTGTGTTGCATGGAAACATGAACTCTGGACTCACGTATCTCAATGAATGTTAGAGAATTATGTGCTTGATTATGATTTGGGTCCTGAGTTGAATCTTGCAACTTTACTTGATTATATTTGTCTATTCTACTAGTAATGATAATAATTCTAACGCATTTCTCTTTTATTAGGGAAAGAGTTGAAAATTGAAGTTCCTCTGGAGTATTATCATTACAGTATGTGTTTTGTCATTCATGTTCGTGCCCAAAAATTATTTGTTTGATAAGTTTTCTAGTCGTACTAAGCTCTTCAGAAAAAAAAATGAGTTCCTGATAAATTTATGTACCTGGAAAAGAAGATACCTTTATAATGATCAGCTGTTTTGCAATGGATGTGGTAGAATCGTGATTGCATGGTTGAAAAACTTTTATTGGAATGTTTATTTATAGTATATATTAGTAGTATTACTTTAGGAGTGTCCGAGCCAATGAGTAAAGAAAATCAAAAGTAAAGGTTCCTAATTTTAAGTACAAACTAAATTTTGTGTACGTGTGAGTGTGCCTTTCATATATCATGTTAACAGTAATGAAATACAACCCCTGAAGTGAAAGTGATTGAGTTATTTATTTCGCAACTACCCGCATTACCTAGTTTATCTCCCTAAGGCCCGGTTGCACAAAAGCCAGCTACATTTTAACCGTGATTAACTTTACGAGAAACAATCAGAGAAGGCGTTTTTGAAAAGGTGGCTTCTCTGATTGGTTCTTGTGGAATTAATCACGGTTATAATTTAACCTGCTTTTGTGCAACCGGCACTTAATGTTAATCAATTCCTTCAACATCTCTCTCATAGATATGCTATGGTAAAGAAAGTCACAATGAGGATTGGGCTTGTGAAATCACTTGAAGAAAATATCAATTCGAATAACTCAATTTTCCAAGTTATAACGCGGGATTCACATGTAAAATGTTGTGAACGGTTCTCTAGCATCAATAATTAAGGAGTATAGGGCTATGAGTCCAGCAATATGAAGTTCATAGCACCAAGGTGATGATTAGTCCTATACAAAAAGGGTGTGCACAAAACCAGATAATATCGAACAATCATTTATCTACAATAAAGGAAAGAGTTGGCTTATGCACCTTTAAACCTACGGGGATAGGAGATTCATGAATGACACATCATCACGTCTTAACTGCTGGACTGATTAACTTGAAATTTTGCATATCGATTTTTAACTTAACGAGGATGGTTATAGGCCTCTTCTAAATTCTTCAAGATTTCAGTAGGTCAATTAGACCCTTGCGGAGCACGGGTTACCTGCTATTAGAAAAATAATTACAAAAATATTGATAAAGTAGTAGTGATTACACTTTAGACAGAAGTTAAAATAGATTCATTAATATGATTCTATTATAATATTTTGCTGATATAGATTTATAAGATCAATTTTTATATTATATTGGCTTCAGTTAATATTATTGAATTTTCAATCAATTAGGAAACAATCAAAATAAAAATTGGAAAATTAAGTATGAAATAGGCCTAATAATAAATTCAGCCAATATTTGAACATTTAAAATAAGTAGGTAGTGTAAGCCTACAAAAATTCCCACTAAGAATTTAAAACAAAGATAAATTACAAATATTGGAAAAGCAAGGCTAACGGTACGTAAGTTGGAAAATATAATTTAAAAATGTTACATAAATAATGTCTCTGGTAATTGGAAATCTATATAATTATTTGAGAACAGTAACTTATCGCTTATTGGCGGTAATTGACCAAATTGATTCATTGATGTAACAAACATTTGATTTCTAGATTTTTCTATTACCATACCGAACTACATCAGATGGTATTTCGATACGTTGTTTCCGATATTGTAACATTCGAATATTATTAATTAATTAATATTATTTACTTGAAATTTTACAATATTTTTCATTACAATGCAAAGTGCATTTCCTCTGATTAATTGTGGACTCAATAATAATTCTTAATTGCACAGTAACATTTGTAAATAATATTAATTAATAATGAAATATTATATTCAAATAATTTTTTGATGCAACAATAATTCAAAAGTGGTGTACATTATGTGACACCATGTATCGGTTGTACGAGTTGCAGAGAAAGTAGTGAAAATTATGTTAAGACGCCTTTTTTATTCTCCACATAAACTAGGCCTTTCAAGAAACGGAAGGTTCGACAGGATTTTTTTAATCCGTAAATGTCGATATTACTATTAATCGATGTATGGGTAATATATGAATATTACATTTATGGAAATCGATATACGGGTACGGTAATATAATATGAATATTACATCGATTAATAGTGATATTGACATTCAACTTTTCATATTATTCCATCTATACTATACTAACAAGTAGTAAGTTTGAAGTCAAATATTACAGTTCTCCAAAATAGGAGAATAATTTGTTATTTTCGCTTCTAATTTTATTTGGTTGCATCATAGAATGAGAAATAATCTATATCAGTTATCAATAATTCACATAATAATAAATATGATGTCAGTACATTTTTTTACTTTACATGATTAGTACATATTAGTACATTTTTTGAACCTAAGCATACTCTGTATGCTCTGTAAGCATTCTCTGTAGTTCTATTCACACAAAACTCAAGTTGTGGACTTGTATGGAATCATAATCAGTTTTAGGTACCTACTCAATCCACCTTGAACTAAAATTGGGTGGTATAAGAAGAACCTAATTATAACGCTAAGAATCATACTCTAGGTACTCATGCTTTCTCTTACCTGGTTTATAGATAAGCATTTTTAGTTGAGTTCTGAATGTATTTCACTCCTGTTTGCAGACAAGATTTTTCTTAAGCAAACAGTATTGTATTCAATGATCTGTAATATCATTTGTTTAATGGAATTTGTCATGTACCTAAGTGATATCATTGAATAAAACTTGATTTGATTTGATTCAGTTTCTCATCTAACCTGAAACCATCTATAGGAGTGGATATCAACACTAAAGACGAGGTATATCGAGATTGAGTGGACCTTTCAGCAGCAAGACCGATCCACAGTGGCCACTAAAACACTTGTCAGATTTAGCTGAATACTCACATACTTGTGAATAGTCCTACATGTTATCATTATCAAAATTTGGGAAAAGAATAGTTTTGGGCCAAGCCTGTTCTTATTTCCTAATCATATTCATATGATTTGTAATTATTGTATCCACAAATAAATGAAATGGTTCAACAATTAACAGTGGATATTAGTTATCACTTTCATACACACACTCAAATTTGTGTATTTTATTCTATTATATACAATTATTGTATAATATATATCGCACTAAATATTTTCAAAATTATTACACCGTACCTCTGATCTAAATTTACACCAGAGTAGTTTTCAACAATACTGATGATTTCCATTGGCTTTGAATATTAAGTTTGTTAAAAATATATATTCAGCAATCATACAATTAATTAGAACCAATTATAATATATTATCGATACGGTACCCTGGTATACAAATTTTTGTTTGCATTTTTTACTCAATCCAAGGATTGGTCCGTGGTCTAGTGGATACAGTGTTTGTGTAGCAGTACAAATAGAGGTCCCGTGTTCAAACCTGGATAAGAAAAAAAGTTTTTACCACATCTTTGTTTTCGGATGGGCACGTTAAATTGTTGGTCCTGGCTGATGTAGTCTTGAGAACCATTGACCACTCAAATTATATACTCAAACGAGGTGGAACTGCCGTCAGGGACTCCCCACCAATTTTCAAGTGAATCCATACGAATTTACTCAATCAAAACTATTTTTACCGTTATAAATAAATACCTTGGTTTTGCATCAAACAACTTGTAAATAGACCTGATGTTATCGCATTATTGTAATTCGTAATATAATATAAATTAGAGTGAAAATGAGCTCAAAGCGTTGCATACCCATCTTATTTATTTAAAAAAATTCACTGATTCCAGCGAATTATCATCCGTATGCAAAAGAGGAAACTTATATAAATGAGCTTGAAATGTTTGCTTAAACACCAAAAGTCTTATCACACAGCTGTTATGGGAGTTTTGCTATCTAATATCGTCTTCCTAGTCTCATTATAGCTTTGTTTACCAAATATAACGTTTTATAGGATATTGTATTATGACTCTGATATAATATAATAAAAAAATAATATCGTGTGTGGCTGGCTCATATAATATGATGAGCACACAAGTAATTCAAAAGTTTAAACTGTAGGCACAGAGATGTGGAATTCCTCCATAGTTTAATGTAAAATGGAAGAAATGTTGTCTCCACATAACTTTAAAAGTTCAAAGTTTCAAAGAAATTTCCATGATGTGGAACTGACGACATTTGACTCACGCTTTTATTTCACATTAAAATTCAAACTTCTTTCTCTGCAAAAACGTTTTTAACAATGTGAGAGAAGATTCAGTGTGGAAAGGATTGGGAAACTAAATAATTTGAAAATTTGTGTTTCTTGAATTGTGTTTTAATCACAATCCTTATTTCAATTTCCAACATGTGGAACTGACAACATCTCTTTCATTTCAACTTAAAATTCAAACTTCTTTATCTTTAAAAACGTTATCGACAATTTGAGAGTAGATTTCATGTGGAAAGGATTGAGAAAAAAATCAATTTAGTTCTTGAATTGTGTTTTAATCACGCTTCATTTTAACAAAATTAATAATTTTCGAGAAGAAACAAGCGATCTTACAACTGATAAATTTCTTTAATTATTTTTAACATGGAACAATTCTGCTTGCTCATGGTGTTAAACTATATTTACAATATCACATACTTACTAACTATAATACAATATTTCAAAAAAAATTTTTATGACTCAATAATTGAATACAGTATTCAAAAGTTATCATTAATACTTCACTTGTAAATTGGGAAGATTGACAATCGAGATTCAAGATTTTTCAACCTGTTATCATAGTATTTATTATTGTTTTAGAGCAAAAACTGCAGGGTGCAGTTCACAAAGATTGATTTGTTGTGATAGCTGACATATCGAGTGAGAGCGAATAATCTTCTTCATTCAGAGTGAACACGGTGATAATTGAAAAGTGATGGTAAATCCATGTGCTATGATGAAAGCTCTGCCCAGGGTAATACTGAGTTCTCAGTTACGGGCCACAGGTGAACTCCTCTTCTGCTGTCTGCAATCTGCCAAAAACCTTCTGAAGGGGCTGATCAGCAGCATAGCAGAAGAGGACTACGTGGGTTTTTGCAGTGCATCATCATTGTTTCTGGAGGGAGGGTGAGGAAGTTATAACAGAAAGTTTTGAAATGAAAAACAAAATCATTCTTGTCTACGATCATCATACTACCGCACTTAATGCAACAGATTCTCATGCATTTATACTCGAAATTATTTAAATAGGGTTAATATTGGATAACCTGCATGTTTTGAATATCATACTTCGATTTCAGAATGCTTCTCAAACCAAATCGAAATTGAGCCACTCATTGAATTCATAAAAATTGAATTGAGCCACAAATAAACATTATGAATATGCCATTGTCTCATACAGGTTTTTCTACAGGTACCTTCTTGGAATAATTATCCAAACAACAGATGTGTTCTATTCATTTGATATAGGAAACAATATTCAGCTATTGCTGCCAAAAATTTGAATTTTCTATCAAGATGAAAATGTCATGTTGTAAAATATTATTTATTTATTATCTCAGAATAAAAAAATATTTCTTTGGTACTACTGTATTGTTTGTACCGAAGTATTTTATATAATACTCTTGAAATAATTAGAATTTCAATGTCAACTCATTCATGACAATATGAATTATTGTTAAATTGGCATGTGCACTGTTGGGAGATAAATACCTGGATGAATAATTACAGCTTTGTTTTCTAAAGAGAATACAAGTGAGAATTGACCTTTCATTAATTCATTTACCATTTTTATCAATATAAACGAAGAAAGTTTAAATTAAAATTAATTAAACTTTTTTAAATCGCAGAGTAATTCAGTGTTGCCAAATAAGGGATTTTACTAATTCTATCTTTTGAGAAGCATTCTGTGAATTTTGAGCATCAAAGTATGGTGATTTTACCAATCTATTAATTTTCAATTTATTCTTTCTTCATTACTCTAAACAAAAACTACTCAAATACAATTCATTTTAAAATTTCGTAACTGATTATCGAAAAGTCAATGCATTTTTATTTGTATGATCTATGTTCTACTTATTAGTTTCGAACATGCACTTCTAAATTGATTCTGATCAAATAAATTTGTGATTATCAATAAATACTCTGTAATTGGTGATTATACAATTCGCAAAAAAGTAATGAATTATAGTATTCCATATGGAAAATTTTGTAATCAAACGATTAACTAATTGATGCATTTGAATCAGAATTAATCGTGATCGTGTAGTGTATGATTCTAAAATCTACATAGAATGATTTTGTTGATGAGAGAACCGTGATGAAGGATATAAATATTTTGTAGAATATAGATTTCTTGATAATCCAGTTACAATATTTTTGCCCTACTATTGTATAATATCAATAATATATTGAGAAAACCAGTAAAATTGAATTTCAAAATATATATCCAGCAGTTCAGCATTGGAAAATCTACATTAACTAATTGACAATGCAGTCAGTCGGTATTCATTAGCATCAATTGAATGTGTTTGACATATTAATTAAAATTCCTTACTGATACATTTCTTGTCAAGAATGTTATCCCTTCAAAATATGTTATTCCTTCTCATGGCTTATCATACATGGCGATAAAATCATGATGAGACTTTATCGTTGATAGTTTGTAAACATGCCATTACCGTACAAGTAGGCGTGCATATTCTAGATGTAGCAAAAACCATGCATTTTATTCACAATGAATATGCATTACCGGTAATTCATTTCCGTAACTGTGTAATGTGTTATGGGTGAAATGCGTTGGTGTTACTGTGTAAAACATGTTATGAATTATTATACCACAGATCTAGAAAATTGAGGCAAATAAGTTTCCTCAGCGCTTTTAATGAATGCCAATAAAAATTGTTTCCAGTTATAATTCTTGTCTTCCAAACTTTCCCTTCGCGGTTTTTATGAGAACCTTATCCAAATGAGATTTCCCACACCCCTCCAATATCAATTACAATGGTCAATTTTGAATGAGTATCATATTATCTGTATCTTTTCGTTGGGCTCTGCATATAATAAGTATCCTTACTGAATAAACCCATAGAGATTACCCAAAGCCTAAAGCCAAGTTCAAAGGATATAGGCTACTAATTATTGCGATAACATCTTCATTGAAATTTTAAAATATTTATTATCAAAGATCAAATATGGAGAAATAGAGAATCGTTGGCTATACATGCCCCATGCCGGTGTCGTGACAATACGCACAACGACATATGGGCACAACTATCTACAGAGGGCTGGAGAAAGGTAGGCCTATCTACTACCTGAATTATTACTCAGGTATCAGACCAGAAGTAAGATGCGCATGAGTTTTTCCAGAGGGTCAGAATACAATCTAAATTGTATTCACTAAATGTATTCAATTATTGTCAATTTATTATTGCACTCTTTCAGAAATATCCTTTCAGTCCAGTAGCAACTAGCTAATCTAATAACACAATATTTTGGAATGAGTAATCTATCATGATAATTTATTTTATTGTGTTACAATAACGGTTCATAATGTATGAAAACTTTTTATGAATCATATAGAATTTATAAAATCATTATGTTTCATATAAGTATTTCCTCTATTCCCTATTTGTATTTTATATTGTTTGTTGAAGTAAAGTTTACATTAATTACTTACTTGGAAATATCCTATTGAGTCTGAATATTATACAAGAATAGTACTGTATTTGTATTGTGAAAACAAACCTCAAAAAGCCCTTTAATGGAGAAACTCAAGTTTTATCTTGTATGATCCATTTGTTAAACCAAAGTAGTTGCACTATGCTAAATTACATTGTAATAAGTTTATTGTGAAAGAATTTTGTAGTTCCTAACAGGATCTCTAAAATAAATAGTGAATGAGCCGAGAATTTATTTTCCGAATTTTCAAAATTATAATGAAAATAAGCTAATGATATTCTTAAAAATGAGTTAATCTGAATATATGAGAAAAAATGGCATAATCCGACTAATATAATGAGTATTATGAATTTACTTCCGGTTCGTCCTGCTACCTGAATGGTAGCTCAGGTTTATGTCCCTTTCTATAGCCTTGATTCAAAGTTGTGCCCATAATGTCACAAAATTTAATTTGCGCGCATTTGTCACGTTACCATACATCTCAAGCTTATTTATGACCAATAATTCTCGAATTTTTTGAGGTTCTCAACTATTATTCATCTTATTAATCACATAACAAAAGAAATTCGATATTCCCTTCCATAATATTTAACTAGTTATAAATGGATTTTTATTGGCTTCCAGTAAGTACAAGCAAGCATTTCGAGTTAATATTCGAGCTGATTGATGTTACACAAAAATTATTGCAGATAAGATCAGCTACTCACTATAAATGTCTGCTTATTCAATAGACAAAGAACTCACTTTATTCTTACATAAAAACACTTAAAGAATTATTGGTTCTTATCAATTTTGTTAATGAAAATCAGTCTGTTCCAATTTGAATCATTATAATATTTTACCAAGATTGAGGAGCGATTGATAGTGTTCATTCCAATACAAATGTAATGGAATAGATTGAAAGTCACGATTAACAATTTATATTATATCATGATATCTACAGTAATTGATGAAATGGAAGCATAATATCATGTTTCCGCTGTTCGGATCTATGCGCATTTTTTAACAGTGTACGAGAGCGGAATAATATTAGCAGCTCAAGTGATTTATTTTTATATATATATTGCAATCTTATTCATACTATGCTATTGGCTTATTTCTCGAATGTATACTCTAAATCGAACGCTTAGTCACATGGAAAACTACTGGGACCTTTATAAATTATATAATTTGCACCGAATCTTCTATGGAAATAAATAGCAATTCTTATAGTTACTTTATTGTCAGGTACCCAATTTTTTGTTGTCTGCAATTAATTATGTACAGATTTCTCTCTTGTATACGTGTTACATGTTCTCCTTCAAATATTATGACACGTGAAATAAATATCAAGCAAATTTTTTAGATTTGAACGTCTGATTAGAACGACTACCGTTGATCTACTTTTTTATTGAACTTGTTATTTATGTAAAAATATAAACGTTATAGAACAGGATATTTTCTAAAAAAATCTTCGATAAATTGCCGATAAATTAGATTTTTTCTTGGACATCAAGCTTGACTTCAACCAAAGCTGCTATTTACTTTTCTAAAATTTCTGAATTTCTTGTTAGCAACTTCACTCAACTTCAATCTCTTCCATGAAAAAAGCTTACAGCTCCACCTAACTTGAAAGACAATCATTGTTGGTGTTAACTATTAGGCTGACCTAGGTATGAATTGATCATCATTTATGGCATATTTTGCCATTTTACAGTACCGTATGTTGCAGTGTAGCCCAACTAAGGGTTACTAAAGTTTTTTTTTTGTAAATATCCGATAGTACCATAAAAACCGTAGCCTACTTATTCACTTAAAAAAATACCATTGGCCAAACCTACTTTATTGCTTTGAATGCACTTTAACTATATATGAACTTCAATTTATTATTCATAGACGTGGGGACAATTCATGTTTCATACAATGTTATCGTCTAAGAGAGGGTGTGTCAATGATCCTATAGGAGTGATTTGTGGAACATATCATTGTAATCATATGGAAGCATTTTATGTACGTTAGCAATTAAATACCGTAAAAAAACTTTCTTCCATCATCTTGTATGAATGAAGAGGTGAGAATACAAAAATTGATATTTTACTCATTAGTTTAGAATATTTTCACCCTAACAAAGTTTTAAGTGGGTTTTTCGATCACATATCATTTTTTCCGGTAAATAGTTGCCTGCTTTTTTAAATTATTGGGTACAAAAAAATGAAAATGAAATAATATAATACCCATGCCAATTATGAAGCGATGAGATCTAATGTTTGAGCTCCAATGTACAGCTTCTGTTACTATCATGATATGTCTGGAGATAACAACCATTGTAGATTACAATTGAACATAATAATGATGACACTACCCCAGTTAAGCCGTTTAAACAATAATTCATGAGTTTACATTCCATTCAATTATTCATTCCAATTTCCATGCAAATCTTGTAATTATAGTAACACTTTTAATAGCATTCCTAGAAATAGAACATGCTAAGATAAATAATTGTAAATATCACGTTCTAATATGAATATTTCGTTCTATAAAAAGAATTAATAATTTATCGAAAGCATTTCTTCTCCTGAGTATTAGTACAAAGGAGAATATATATTGGTAGTTCATACTCGATAAAACTCCCACAACCACAGACATTCAGAAGGACGTAGAAACTAAAAGGCTCGTAAAGTCGGGTTGTTATTAGACAAGAAGCAGCATTGTATAAGCATTTATTATTTTCCGTAGAAAATGATTCTATCTGGGAGCAGTGAAAAATTTATTTGGATTTCTAATGATCTCATCAAAATAGACGAGTTCGCGTTTTACACCCACGGATTGTACAGTTATGTTCTATCAAAACGATTGTTATCAATGAAGGAAGTTACTTCAGCTGAACATACAATATTAATATAAACATAATGAGAAGTACCTAACTGGAGATATAAGAATCAATTTTGCAAGGTGAGTTTGATAGAAGGTCTAATAATGTTCATGTTGAGATTGGAGCGGCTATTTTAAACTACTTTCATCTATAGAATAATAATTAAGAATATTTATTATGAGTATCAGATTGAGATTATCTCAAGAGGAGTAATAATTGGTAGTAAGTGAGGAAAATACTTGAGTTTTAAACATAGAAGGTCTTAGTATTGGTATAATTCAAGGCGATATTTGATTGAGGTTTAAATCCTATGTGATACGATATTGTATATTAAGTAGAAAATTGAGAAAAAATGAATTGACGTTTCATATTAGATTCAATAAATAATTGATAATTTTTGTAGATTATTCCTTCTAATGAGGGACGAATCGTTCGACTAGGACAATAGTTACGTATTTTACTGAAAAAATGTTCATTTCTTCACTCTGAATTTTTTTAATTGAAATATTTAATGTAAAAATTATTAGCAACTTCACTTGCACCTTATCTCTCCCATTCCTTTTCAATATTACTCTTCTCTCTTCTCATGACGAGTAATGATGGGGTGGATTATCAAGTCACAAATTTCAATACGGTAATGAAGAAAAAGTTTCAATCTTAACTCATCGCTCACTCATACACTCAATCCTCTCACACAAGCGCATGCACACGATCAAACATCACACTTTCTTAACCCTATTTGGTGATAGTTTTTATTTATTCAGGATGCGCATTATTCGATAAAATTTACATATTATATAACATGAATGTTAATCCAATTCATGTAGCGTATCGTAAAATCAATGCTTCTACGTCATTGGCTCAGACGGCATGCTCATATTATTCCTAATAATAATAACAACAGTATATGAAGAAGTCTAAGAAAAAATATGTAATACATTCTTCAGTACATCATTCTAAGTATATCGGCATGCGCATACAATTAAATCGTAACTACTAATGGTGTTTCATTAGATCTTTAATAAATTTACAAATTTTGGAGCATTGAAACTATTCATGGTACAATATAATCCAATGATGCCTGCCTTACGAGAGTATTATGTCTCATTGATGGTTTTGGGGATTGAGAAGTTATTGGATGGTATCAATTTGCTTCATCAAATTTGATGTGAAATAATTAGTTTCAGACTAACTTCCCCGAAAATTAAAATAGAATAATAAATAATTCTAGGAATTTATAAAGGGGGATTTTCAATTACTGTATTGAGAATATTGTAAAATTGAAGCACAAAAAAGTTTGAGATATTAATCTGTAATATATTTTTTATAAATTTTTTAATAAATTTTATTCAATGGCTTACTTCGCATTTATATAATGCTCTACTTTATAATCCTAAATTGGTGATTCAGTATGAGTTCTTTTATTTCTAAAAATATCCTAAATTCATTTAAATTGTTAAACATTCAATTTAATTACTAAAAAGCGTACTATTCGAACGAGTATAATTGTTCCAAGGCTCCTTATTGATTCTACCTAGTAGACTCTCACGATGGACATACTAATTCAACTTTGATGATTGATCAATAAATAAGGTGATGAGTTATAAAATGAAGGATCGAAATTTCCAAAATAATTAAAAAGTTGTCTGCTACGGTACTGGTAATTAAGTACACTTACTTGCAAATCAATTTTTATGTCCCAGAGATTTACTCTGGGAAGTGATTTTATTGATGGTGTGTAGCAGCAACTGAAGGTAAGGGCGATGATTATCAATTTAATCCTTAATTTATTATCAACGGGAGCTATCAAACTAGACAACTATAAAAATTATCTATCCAAAACCACAGCCTTTGGTAGAACACCTTACCTGAGGCTAAGATATATAAACGTAATTGTTACCGCGAAATTATCTTCACAGCTATAAAGGCAATGCAGTGTTTTAATTGGAAAATACTGTGCACATTATTTTTCAAATGTGTGTAATGCGAGGAAGCTGTGGTCTTCTCTTAAATAACTACGATCTAGGAAAATCAATTTCGGAACTTGATATGTTTCACGAATATTTAGAATAACTTATTTTTCAAAAACATCAAGATTGTACAACGTATAGATGTTATTTAACTAGTATTTAGAAATTCAATATTGCTTTGGAATTATCATGATCGTTGGTGTTTAGGCTGTCCATGTCTAAAAGGCCACCTATCGCCTAGTGAAAACTACAGAGTTGTTAATGGAAGCATCAACTGATAAAAAGAAGCATGCCGCCAGATCCAGCCTTGGTTGTCACATGCTGATTAGGAATCAAAGCGTTCCTATCTCAACACCATGCACAGTACTAAGGTAAGGAACAATATGGTTGTAGATGGCAGGTATAGGGAAGGGAGACCATTGCACATATCCTCCTCGCAGAAACACATGTGCCCCGTTCCGGAACTTTCCATCATGCACACGTGGTCCACCATGAACAAATTTATTTGCAGCTGCGACGTGCATGTTCGTCTAACACTTTCATAGGCTGAAACATAGCAACACACAAACATATCGTCAACATTGAACATCTCATTCATATCAAGCATCAACTAACTCCATATATCTTCAAATTTGTTCGCCTGATTACAACAACTATCATCAAGTCATATTGAATTTGAGAATTTTTATAATAGGCTATATTAATTTACTGCAAACATGTTTAGTTGTACAATGCAAATTTATTGAGATAGAGATCCCAACAAATGAAATCAAATCGTTTATTGCTAAAAAACATTTGACATGTTATAACAACGTCAATATTATAATCTTGTTTCAACAATGTGTCTAAATTTTATAACTTTATTTTTAACTTAGATTAATATTTGTTAATATTGTTCATGTATGTGAGATTTGTTATTTATGATATCCTTCCGGTAGTCGCGCCCTACTCAATCACACGAGCTGTCGCGTGTTCTATTTTTCACAACATCCAATTTTTCAAGTGTTATGTACTCTGTTTACTGTCAAAACATATTAATTAATTGTATAATTAATTTTTCCATCTTCTTGGATTATTTTACGCCTATGAACATTCGGATGATTACCATTTCATAGCCCAATAAGGTACATCAAGCAAAGCCATCAATTCTGTGTTATTGGTTCGTTTACAGTCCCCGTATACAATCTTTCCCTATCTTATGCACAGTGCGACTTATGCACTGTCGCGACTAAATGGCACCTAGAGACTAAACCATTGCTCGGTTGATAGAAGTGCAACTCAGTGGAGTGATGGGGAGAAAGTTTTGGAACATAGGTGACTCATTCACTAACACCACCCCATTTAATAGTTTTGTGCAGCAAAAAAAAACTGACACTGTTGTCCTTTTTACAACAGCGCAACTGCCGGAAGGAGTGAAGGATATCATAAATCTCACATACATGAACAATATTAACAAATATCAATCTAAGTTAAAACAATACATACACACACAAATTAAAATTGCAATGTCACACCAGACCAGACACTACTAAAATAAAGAACAAAAAATTGCACTGCGCATTATACAAAATGTCCAGATGCGTTTAGTGTGACATGATCTCAACTACTCCTATGCTAAAGCAAAAATGATTTATTTCTTGACAAAATCAATGATTATCGAATAATGCTAATTTTATTGTTTAATTTGTTCACTTCTTGAATTTTACAGTACATTACAAAAATAATAGTAGAATAGATTGGAATTGACAATTAAATCAGTGTGCCTAATTTATGCAAAGTTCCTCATTGCCAATGTGTGCTCAAAATATGTATTTTTAGTATATTATTTTTTAAATGATTCGACGGGACAATAGAAGAATATGGAATACAAATATGCATAGAAAAATAGATAACAATCTATCATATAAGTTAATACGTTGATTAATTTAATACGTTGTTGGTTAACCATCTTGTTTTAACTAATATTATTACTAATGTATTTTTATAACTTTAAAGTGAAAAAAAACACTCACATTCTTTGGTGTGGTGACGACCGTTTCGTACTGGTGTTGCACATTCTCAAGCCAAACAAAGAATGGTCGTCGCCATACCAAAAAATGTGAGTGTTTTTTTTTTCACTTTAAAGTTATAAAAATACATTAGTAATCAATTTAATAGTATTTCTAGTATAAATTAATAAAAACAATATACAAACTTGTAGTACCCTTTATTAAAAATTATTTTAATTTTCTAAATATTTTATTAAAAATATTTTAAAGTTTTTAATAAAGGGTACTACAAGTTTTTATATTGTTTTTATTAATTTGAACAAAAGCAGCCCGTATAAGTGAAGTGATTTTATTACTAGTATACTCTTTTCAGTCGTATCTGAAAGAAAAAAGAGTTACTGGTAACTTTATTTGTTAGAACTTTCAAGTAGCCCTAATGAAATAAATATTATTAATTAATAATATGAGAATATATTAAATACTCACGAGATCTAGAGTTGCGGACCATTTTAACGCAGCATCCATTACATGTCATGAGTGGTGGTTGATCCCTGGGAAGTGCTGTGTAGTTGAAGGGGTCTCTACAGCGGGCATCTTTCCAGCTGTCACACTCATAGCAGTAGATTGACCTTGCTGGATAATAATTTATCAAAATTAGACAATTGTCAGCTGGTCAACAATGTATTAAACTATAAAACATGTAATAAATCAAACTTAGTTTAGAAGACCATCATCATAATTGCTTTTCATTAACAATGATTGTTCCAGATTTTTTATCTTTGACTAAAATTGAAAAAGTTGATTCACATTTGGGAAGCTATCGACTGACTCTTCAAAAACAGCTTATTGTTTGAAGCACACTTACATAATATATCACTATATTCTATACATCTATAGCCTATGTTTCTTTTGAAAATTAAGGTTTTTTATGCTCGCATTGTTTTTGAACGTCTAAGACTGAGTTAAGACAGACGTACACTACTCAATCCAAACTGTCAGCATTGATTGAATGCAAAGAATTGGTGTTATCAATGAGGGATACTGACAGTTTAAAGTGAATTACAGCTGTTCCACCGGACGGTCTTGCCAGTGAGAACGAACAGTGTAGACCAGCCTTAATGCAGTCTTCTGAATATTTTAATTTCCTAGGACAATACATTATTAACAGTTTTAATAATTGTTTATTACTTATTATTTAATTACAGAATATCAATATGGGTTAAGGGTAATCAATATTATGTATAAAATGCCGTGCCAATAATGATGTATGGATATTAAGTTTCCAATTCAATTGAATTAATCTTATGATTATCAATAATTGAATACTTTCTCAGCTAATAGACTGCTGAAAGTGATATATCAATCAGTTGAATAAAAATATTAAATTGTTGAATAATAACTTATTGATTCAATTTGAGAATATATTCACTCCATAAATTGATGTAGTTGTTTTATTTTTAGTTTAATAATAAAAACCATGATTTGCGAAATAAATTTCTGACTCATAGATTTGAACCTGTATTAGAATAAGAATGATTTGATAGAATTATTGAATTGATAGCCTAATCAATTTTATAAATTGATATATTTTGCCTGATCTTCTTCAAGAAATTCAAAGTTTTTTTAATCTAGACTAAAAAGATCTAAAAATGATAGGCCTTAAAAATTGCACAAAATATTATATTAAAATATGATTTAATTTGTTTGAAATGGAATAGCTCAACCTGATTATAACTAATTGATGAATGATTTGACAGATTTGTGACATTGGAGAAAGTAGATGAAATTCATTGAACAGCATATAATATTACGGATTCAAGCAAATAGCACTGCACTGCACTACTACTGAAGGTACAAATTGCAAAGACATTCTTCAAGATTAGCTAGTGACCATGCAAGTTATTAAATAATCAACATAAACAAAATAATAACAGTTGAATCAATAGTATATTTTTGTGATTGTGAGCATTCAATAGATGTTAATTCAAGGGTAAGGTAATAGAATGGATTGTTTGATAATTTATATTGATTGTTTCAAAGTAGTCAATTAGAGGAATTGAATCAAGAATTCATTAATGGTACATTTGAAGTCACAAATTCAACTGTCAATCGTATATCAAATCAAACATTATTATTATTATTAGGAAACACAAAAGACTGACCTGGTTTTGGTCGCATCCTGGAGAAACAATGCCTGTATTTCATTTGAAAAAAATAATTTATCATATCTATTAATATTTTACAGAGAAAAAAACAAAGAAATAGTTGAATGCTTAGGACTTATTTCTTATAATTTAACAAAAATAGTTATAATCATATTTTCCCACATCGAAAAACCAATAAGAGAATATTTGAATGATGAGAACTTATTTCTTATCATTTGATTAATAATAGTTGATCATATTAATTATTTCCCAGTTCGAAGTATCTCATGGAAGTCTTTCATCGCAGTATCTCGAGTAATGACCAATAACTTATTTATAAATGGAGGACCATGGAGGCGTATACGAGTTGATGGGTAAAATGAAGCATCATAAACTTTTAGAACCTATATTAATAAAATAATTGATTGAGTTTCCAACTATTTTGAAACAATATGAGTGAAATTATTATTATTGGGATAATCAGTGATGAAAGAAAATTAATAACAAAATGTAGAGCCTATCATATTAAATTTTTCCTCCAATTTCAATGAATATGCTATGTTTGAAGTGTCAAAATTAGAAGTTGTTTATTTTTCTAAATTCAATAATGCACTATAGAGTAGAAGTTTGAGAATTATCCAAAATCTAAGAGAGTTTTCCAATTTTAAACTTAGATACTCTTCAACAGCAGAAATTGTTACAAAACCTAGGCATTACAATAATACTAAACAATGTTTTAGGCTACCGTACTGAATTTTAATAAGAAATGAAGTTTCCACTATTTTACATAGAATCGTTTATAGATTACAGTGATTGAAATCGAGATAGAAATTTTACGCAGGCTCTAATTCAACATGCAATGCTATTAGCTGATATTAACTCCAATACTTTCAACTCCAATTCAATTACAATCTCATAATTGCTGTCATTTTTAAAAATGCGTAGCCACACTTATAAATTTATACTTTGAGGAAATCCTAGAATATATATAATGAATATAATTATGTCATTCTTTAATAGGATTTATGTTTTGATAAAACAGTTACCTAGTGCTTGAAACATCTATTCTACTGGAGTTGAAGAGCATCGTGACTTTTGTTTGCATTATACAGCTACTCAAAGGAGCCTAATTAACTATTATTTAGTATCTAACTATTGTACTGAACGCTGGCAATGAGAAAAAAGTATTCAAATAAGATCAAAGAATTGATTGATAGAAAAGCGTTTGGGACAATGTCTAGCAGAATAAATGTGAGATTTATATATAAAAAATGGATTGTACAGCGTGGCTAGTTTCTTCTATGTAAAAAATTGTGAAGTGAATTATTTGCCCGCTTGATTTTTAGATGCACTATTATTATGATCATTACAACTAAAGTCAACAAAAAGCATTCAATTCAAAGTGCTTTTATTAATTTTGCAGATGTGCATTGAAATTATATTCGCCTCTCTTTGGATAGGACTTTGGAGGAATAGATTAACCACATTTGCCCACAAGAATAAAGATTGTGGCAGTGGTAGCAACGTTACACTAAATTTGGTGAATCATCGTTTAAAAATACTAAGCTATATTGAACAAATATTATAGAAAATATTGAAGAAGAATAACTTGTATTTTCATGGATTCATCAGACGCTTAATTTTAATTGGCCGAAGAAAAACCAAGGGGAATAACATCCAAACATTTCTTTGAAATGGATATAGGCTACTCGAGTTATTTATGAATAAATTATTTGTTTTAAAACTTGGGATGTCTCAAAACCAATTAGCTTGGATACTTTTCTCTATAAGAGACGGTATTCGTAATATAAGTAATTGGCATTACATGTCTATAAAATTATTTAATGAACTTTCTCTAGAGGTGAGACTCATGGACATCAAACGTTTCAAATCTTACATAAAAGAAGCTCTTGTGGAAAAATACCTATATTCGGTTAATGAATTTTTTGTATAGACTTCATGAGTGTGAATGTTCTACTTTTTGACCACAGAAAAACTCACATACATTTAGGTATTACCTGTTTTATAATAGCTTTTGTTGTGTAATACCATTGTTATTATTATTATTATTTTTATTATAATTGTGTTGTGGTGCAGCTGTGCTGTAGTGATTGCTCATGGTTCCATTGTTGTTTTAGTTATGTGTGGATTGTAGTGTGTAATATAAGTTTTATCTGTGATAGTTGAGTTCTTCAACTCGTATTTTCATGTTTTAATTAATAATGATGATTGTTTCAACATATTGTATGTTTTATAGCAATAAACGATGATTTGATTTGATTTATAGAAAAACCTTAAATAAATACATTAATATTTATAAATAAACCCCCTATTTTTGTGATAGTTTTGCTCACAGAACGAAAAAATAGGGTACTGAAGCACCGTTACGCTACATTCCACCTCAAACAAATCGTTGTCCAAATCACTTGACTTATTCTGTAGGAAAACTTCTCAAAAAAACTATACCACTAACTTCGCTGGAAGCCCTCTATATTACGATTATCGTATTATCGATGCATATATATTTTCTACAACTTAAAAACTGCCTTGAGCCCTAGTTGTATTTCAATGGTATATAAAGCTTGGGGTATCCAGAGATCCACGACATTGATTGCATTTATTTTATCGAATCACGTTTGTAGGTAGTATGGTTTAACCTATCGCGTGTAGTAGAACCTACTCTGGGAACACTACTCATTCGTTGATCGTAGCAAAAAATGTCATGCTGAAGTGTGGATACCAGAAATAAGTCGAACTAGTTTTTAGTTACCGATTCAGAGTTCAGGCAGGTACTTAAGGTCGGTTATGTTAGAATACTCACTCTGGCACTCAGCATCGCTCAACGTGGCAGCCGCAAGTAAAATCACTGAAAATATGGAACACTCTACGATTATTGACAATTAGAGCAGACACACACGTCAGCCTTCACAATCTACACATTGACTCAATTCGTACTGCAGTTAGCAACTACACATCTTTCCAAGTAGCTTAAATCTTTTAGTTTTTCATGTTTAATAACAAATTGCGGTATTTCGCCTTTCGCGGGTGGATCGTGAAACAATTACAATGACACATGCAAACATTTTTTTATCCATTCTTCTACAACACCATCAGGGCTGCATTTAAAATATAGAGTGTTGTTACACTCCCAAATGACTATAGGGCATTCCATAGCTGAATAATTCAATAAATTATAAATGAAAAATAAATATTTTTGTCAAGACCTCAGACAATCATGCATAATTAATTACTTTCTGCTCAACGGTCTTTAGTTCTGAAATACACTATGTTATGATGAGACCAACAAGTATTTTATTGAGAGCTACTGAATAATACCATGGAGAAACGACAGCATAAGTAGATATCCCATGGTAAAGGGCGTTTATGTCGCAACTTTTACTGTTATCTCAAGCCGATAGTTCACGTAGTTCTTTCTCATGCAGCTGTGTGACGCTGGTAGTCTCTCAAATTGTGCCGTTCATACACTCTCACCCCAAAAAAACAGTAAAAATTGAAAATAATCGACAGTAATCGGCTTGAGATAACAGTAAAAGTTGCGACATAAACGCCCTAAACCATGAGATATCTACTTACGCTATTGTTTCTCTATGATAATACATAGTTTTGGCCATTGATGTCTTATATTCTTATGAACCTTGATGCACTTCCATTATATCAAAAAAACTGTTTTTGGTCAAAACCTCTTGGAAGCTTGTAATATCTTGTTCAGTTTTCCTCATATTTTTGTCAATTGGGAATGTTACAATACTCTATTGCCTGGTTTCTAGTATATTTAATCTAATAAAACATTAAACCTGTAGATTTAATGATCCATTAGATATGATAAGTGTTCTAGAAGCCAGGCATAATACTCATAGACCCGGTTTCTTTAGAACAGAATTTATTGAATCTAATGGACCATAGAATCTATAGGTTTAATGGTCCATTAAATTTGATAAGTGTCCTAGAAACCGGGCCATAATCTGATGATGTGCCAAAGGATGGAATGTTGCATAACACCATGTAATTGTTTCAGCCTATGACCGATACTTAAAAACATACTAACCATTTTAGAATCAACTGTTTCTGAAAGACTATCTCATGTTTCATTAATATTCATAATGGTTCATTGATTTCAAAATTATTGTTCCAAACAATATTGGGAGTGGGAAACTTTCAAGTTTCAATAAACATTGAAAAGAGGGTGGGAAATCAAATTCGATGACTTATAACGATTAACTAAACTTTGGATAGGTTTGGGTTCATCTTCATTACTTATCTCTTTTTGAAAAGAGAGAAAATATTCAAGTGAATTAGAATGGATGGTTTTCTCCTTTCTATTGAATGAAGGTTGGAAAATAGCATTCTTATTATCTGTCCATTTCAATTCATTTTCCAAATCAATGTAATAGGAAAATGGGGGTTGATAACTTTAAATGGTAAAGAGATCTTTCATTCGAACTCTTTTATATTAAATTTATTAGTTTCTTTTATTCCTGGATATCAACTGAAAGAAGTAATCATCATGTACCGGTACTCAGACAGATTTGGAGCAGAAGAAGTGTATGACTAGATGATTGTGTCATAGGCCTACCGTTGCGACAGAAGTGCATTGAAATTCATCATCTGTCTACAAGGCAAATTTGAGTTAAACTGTTCCAACGACCTCTGAGAAGGTTAAAATGAGGTACTGAGGAGGCCAAACATATGAGCACAGATTGAGCACAGTTTACTTCTGATATGAGCATAGAGCTGGTGATAATTTATTAAACTATGATGAGAGCTGATTTACCAGAAGATGCAACATTCCTCATCGGAATAGGTTAGACTACTCTTATTTTCTTATAAGGTTTGTATAAAACAGAGCCAGAATGATCAACCTGGTATCAATTTCAGATTGAAAGAGACTGCTACCAATTTATAAGGAAAACAAATAGCTGGTAATGGGGAGGCCAAACATATAAGCACAGATTGGGCACAGTTTACTTTTGATATGAGCTGATGATAAAAAAAATATTTGCCAGTGATGAGAGCTGATTTACCTGAAGGTGCAACTGTACAAGTTCACGTTTATGAAAAAAAAATTTTCATCCATTTCAGAATAGGTTACTCCTATTTTCTTTGTATAAAGGAGTGATACTGATTAATCAATATATTACTTGTAATATTTTTGGCCTAATAAACTAGTGAAATAGAATACAAGTAACACATAAACAAACCATTCACCTGATCTTGAGAATATCAAGGATAAGGGCAGGTATAGGCCTATTATATTATAATTTTTGTTGTGTTTCCTGCCCATTAAATGGGCTGCCGCACTGAGTGAGAGTGACCAACTGATATCCTTATAGTGGAGGAAATAAGAATCTAAAAAGACCATTCTAGTCTTAGCTTTACTTGCTGTCCTTTATACAAAATTGAAAAGGCTTTGAAGAATTTACTAATTAATTTGGAGGAAATTGCATTATCATTTTCAAAGCATAGAGTTGGGTAATTTTGCACAGTCATACTAGGTTGCCCCCTGTGGGTTGGGGGAGCTTTGATTCGATCATCGTACTCAAGAATGTGTTGAAAACCAGAATTCACCCACAGTATCCATGCTTGTCGTAGGAGGCGACTAAAATGTACCTCAAGGCAACTCCAGAAGATGCCTTGCCTTCAAACCCACGGGATCTGTCCCATCAGGGCAGTTTCGGAGGGGCAAAAAGAAAAACATAAGAGACCAGAGATGGTTGAAACTCCAGGCACAAATGTAGGTCAAAAGGTTAAGTGGAGGGTGGCCAGGTGCCCTAGAGGCAATTTGGTGACCCCTCCTTCAGCAGAAGGACCTATAAAGAAGCCAGGAGTGAAACTCACGTGGGTCACGCCCTCGTTCAGCGGAAGGACCTACAAAGAAGCCAGGAGTGGAACTCACATTAGTCACGAGTTTATGGGTGGAGAGACCAAAACTCACCACTGCTCAGAGAAGGGCGGTCATCCAGGCAAAACTTCTTGGGAGAGGTGAGGCTTCTGACCCTGCAGAGTTTTGGTGGGACAAAAAGAAAAACCCAAGAGATCAGAGATGGGTGAAACTCCAGGCACAAATGTGTGTCAAGAGGCTGAGTCGAGGGTAGCCAGGTGCCGGGCGCCCTCATGGCAGTTTGGCGTCTCCTCTCTCAGCGGAATGACTTACATAAAGACCAGGAGCGGAACTCACGATGGTCACGAGTTTTGGCTGGAGTGACCAAACCTTACCACTGCTCAAAGAAGGACGGCTATTTAGGCAAAACTTCTTGGGAGAGGTGAGGCTTCTGACCCTGCGAAGTTTCGGAGGGGCAAAAAGAGAAAACCCAAGAAACCAGAGATGGGTGAAACTCCAGGCACGAATGTGGGTCAAGAGGCTGAGTCAAGGGAGGACGGGCGCCCTAGAGGCAACTTGACCACCCCTTCCTCAGCGGTAGGACCTTCAATGTAGGCCAGGAGTGGAACTCACGTAGGTCACGAGGACTAATCAGTCTGAAGAGACTGCCAAGCATATCACACTGGATTGTAACAAGCAACCGGGTGATGAATGGGATGTTAGTATAGGGAAAACTCCTGGTTCTTGTAAAGAACACAGGTATTGGTTTGCCTAACTAACATACTACTTGGGAACACAATAAGCGTCGGTTGACGTGTGGGGTTTTTTGAACCTTTGGATCCTTGAATCCGTCCCTTCAAAAACAATAAACAATACTATGTTAGAGGATTTTTTTTAAATCACCTCCCATTTCAACTTTACTTTTGCTGAAATATATCATGGTGGACAGTTATAGGTATAGAGAAGCATGAGTATGTACATATAGGTTCAGGAGAGGAGGGTCGAATCAAAAAGGGTCTTTAGAAATATTCAAGATTTGAGAAGGAAAACCTCATCATTATTAATGTCTCTTAGGTTCCCAAGTAATAAAAGTTGTATTTTAAACTAATCTATTTATCTTCTTTCACACTAAAGAAAAAATTGATTTTTGCTACCACATCAAATGTTTATGCAAACTGAGAGTTAATTATTTATTAACAATATCCTGATTTTCAATGTAAAAAAATATATTTTTTGGGGTTAGTTTGAATCAAGTCGATATATTATTGTGGGCATGCATCAGACTTTAAGACACTATTCAATCTTGATACTATCTGATATTAAATATTATGGTAGGCCTATTTACTACTTTGTAAATAATTTTGATTTTCATCACTTACTTTATGCTGTAGCTGTCTGCGCAGTGCTCAATGCGCAGTGATCAAATGGTTGAGGAGCGTTCACCAAAGGAATCAGCATTTATGACTTAAGTATGCAGCCTGGTACAAAACACTCACACTCACACACGCACTCACACACTGTCAAAGCAGTACAGATTTGAAAGGAGGACAGAAGACAGTCTTAGCAAACGGCAAGCCGGTGAATAGAGTTCCTTTAGATGCATGAATGCAAGACGGAGGAAATGGAAACAGAGATGCAGGTAGAGAAGACACGGTTGAGAAGCGTCAATCAAGTGTATAGTGACAAAACTCGTGTTTCAGCTTGTGATAAGAATTGCAATGATAATGAAGAGATGGAAACTTGTGAGATATTTTCAAATCCAACCAGATGAAAAAAGAACTTGACTAGAACTGAAATTAATTGAATTTATTTCAGTAGAGTTATCGAGTGGAAGATGAGAAGACTTAATCTGACATAGATCTTTGGGGATGTTTCAATGGAGAAATAAGTAATTGAGAAGAAACCTAGCTTGAGAGTCATACCAAGAAGAATGAAGATGATGATGATAATTAGGATGGTGAATGATTAATTTGTAATTTTTTGCATTTCATGCAGTAAGTTATATAGAATTATAATTTGGTGTGGACAATAAAACACCCACTTGTGCTTGTGTTTCGTTTTTCAGCAGAAACGAATGTGATGAACTTATTGCAAACTATGAATGGTTTCATGTACATTATCCCCACTCAAATAAAAAGAGGTAAGATTATTCAAGAAGGAAAAATTTCAAGAATATATCATTATTTTTTGTCAAAAGTGATGCCCACATAAGCTCCAGGCTTGTTCTGGGTAAAGAAAAGTACGATGAATGACAGAGCCTATAGATTTAGGTGGGTTCCAAGCCACCGGAAAATAATATATATTTAGCGCGGTAGGCTCGAGTGGTCACGCTTACAAGAGAGGAGTAGAAGGCTCATGTCTTTTAACTTATCTGAATAATAAGATACCAACAGTGCCAACCACTTTCACAGGTATTCAATACAATATAATTAATCAGATATATAATAAATTAGATTTACAGATGATTTTAAATTTTGGAAAACAATTTTAACATTTGGAATCAATGTACCATTATTATCTTAGGTAAGTGCAATACAGTACAAATAGGTACTGTTGAAATTTTGTTTTACACAACGAACAACACAAACTAAAAAGATTTCAAGTTATTTGGAAAGAGAAATTTAGCAGACATTAATCTGGGGTTTTGTACAAGGTTATGATGATGATCTAGAAGTCGGCTGTCACAATAAATGTGCACTACTCACTAGGAAAACATAAGTCTCCCTCGGACAAAGATAGTGTTGCGAAGAGAAAAACTGAAACGAACCAAGAGAAAAACCAAAAATTAATAGATTTGTTTATGTACAGTTACTAGTGAAGATTTCTTTCAATTACACTTACTATTCAAATTGAGAACTATTATGTGCATTTTAGAAAAAAAATTGTTAGATCTTTCATATTGACACAGTATTCAAGAACGATATCTTAAACTAACCATATATTTCTCATCTAAGCTCTAAAACTCTTTCAAACTCTAATGTAAGACCCTTACCACATTTACGGAGATTTCTTGCTCTATTCTTCTTCATGTGAAAGAGTTTCAGTTATTCTGCAAAAGAGTGCTTTTCAGCATTAATTTATTATCTATGTTTAAAGATGCTTTCTGATCAGAGTGATTATTTGCCAATAATGTATTGAAGCTATGTTTGTTTATGAGTTATTCTACAGTTATTATATTCATTATTACCACAATATTATTAGGTAAACTTGAATTTTAAAAAACACTTTTGGAGTGAAATTGCACTTTGGTAGTGATTAGAGTAAATTCCTACAGTCTGATGATGACCAACAACAGGTCGAAACGATCGTCACTACCAATGTAAGTCCATTTTCACTCCAAAAGTATTTTTTAAAATTCAAGTTTAATTTTAATAGTGAAAAAGAGTATGGATATGCAACAGAGTAACTATTAGGTAGTTGTCTTATCACTGATGACCCACATTAATATGTCGGAATTTTCTCATGAAAACATTTTGTTTAACTATAATTTATGCTAAAAACTCATTCTTGAATAATTATTATGTTCCTCTCAATAAATTGAAAGAGAACTGAAAAAAACAATTCAATCAATTCATTTTCAACTTCCTCTATATCAAAATAAACCACAGTTTCTCAAATAAGATTTTTTCGCTGCTCTCGTGAATTTCTGATAATATATTTTAACATGATAAGATATTAGTATTGTGGAACATTTTGCAAAACCAAAATATAAAAAATATTCATGTTATTTTTGTCAATTTATTGATTTTTTAATAAAGTATCAAAATTCAAATGAATGATTTCTTATAAAAAACAGAAGATATGGGTTCAAATAATATTCCATTGTAAATAGCTTTGAGTCAATGCTTTTGAAAAATAATAAGTAGGTAAGAAACTATCTAATTTAAAATACAGTCAATTTCTTCCATTTATTTTGTAGATTAAAATTTCCATTTCTAATTTTAACTCTGATCTGAGTTTTAACTCTTGTTATAATTACAAAATGAATAATTTTATTCAATATTTTTGTTCTCACTGAATTATTTGAGTTATTTCTTCATCAATGATATTTGGAAGGAATAATAACGAACTTTTTGTAATAACATGAATAGTGTAAATAAAATTTTAAATTTAAAATAGTATTCTCTATGGTTGAAAGTTTTTATTTTACTCTACAATAGATGGAAATTCACATGAAGCACTATAAAATATCCATGTTATTATTATAATTTTTAAATTTGTTAACGCATTTATTTCTTTTTGGAAATATATATTAGGTATTTACCTACATTTCACTTTACTTTTACTTAAATAATATCCTATACAAATAGATAAATATAAAGTAAATTGATATACACAGATATAATTATAGCATAAACACAAATAGTAGAACAATTTCAATAGATTCACAAATATTATAAGCACTTCATATGATTTAATACTTTGAATTATATTTTCTAGATATCTCTATTAACTTCAAGTATGGTATCTTTGAATTATATACCAGTAATACTAGTTGAATTTTAGGAAATTAAACATTCATATTCTAGTACTCGATTGAGTGTTACTAAAGATCAACATTTTTCTCAATACAGAATTTCTGATAATAATATTTTTCTGTGGATACAACAAACTTTGCATTGTAATAAGAGGTTCTGGAGTTGAAAAACGGAATCTCACAGATTAAAGAATCTACTTCACAGTAACTGAGAGGTTACCATACCAATTCAAAAGTTTCACAATCGTGAGAACTATTTTGAAAATAAATCATTATTATAGACATAACTTTCCAATAGAACTACACTATGAATTTATTTATGAGAGAATTTGAACGAATTCATTATCAAACCAAACTCCTTTATCAGTTAAAATGCCTTGTTGATTAGAAGTGCTTAAAATATTTATATCAAACATTTTTCACCAACAATACAATTTTCTCACAATACAAAAGGTTTCATGCAACCATGCATGTGCTCCAACACACAGAGTTATGCAATGATGTGATAAACATAATATTTGTAAACCAAAATGTCAGAAACCAATAACATACAGTGATTTCATTCACAGGTTTTCTGCACAGGTCATCAGTCTTTAGTAGGTACCAGAGACTAATGAATAAGCAGATTTATCATTCAACATTCAACAATCAAAATAACATCAATGAATGATCAGTCAAGAGTACTAGAAGGTCTAGAACTATTTATATTATATGTATTGTATTTATATTATATTTCCTATTTCTATCTTTTTTAAATTCTATTTCTATGCAAAATTTACTATTTTAAAAGCATAGAAACTAATATTTAAGGAAGAAGAAGAAATAATTTATTTTGATTGTTTATATTTATTTGACAACAAATTTTGCTATTGAGAGAGTTCTTCTAATAACAGTTTACCATATATTTATCTCAATTGGTTCAAAGTATTAACTACTGTAGATTTATCATCTACTGTACGGATTTGAAAATTAAGATTAAAAAAAAACTTGTAATGAGGATCAATTTATTATTTTGATAATGTTGATTTTAATATTTTAACATAATCTATTTTTCTATACCCTACTATATCAGGCATATTTTTATTTGTACTGGTAGATATTTAGATTTTTCAGCTTGTAAAATCAAAACCTATACTTCTAAATGTCTCTATTTTGTCTTATTCGATCAAATATTTATTGAACACTGTACTATTTTTCATTATTAGAGTTTAGCCTTCCTCAAGGCTTGATTTTATGCCCTTGTGGTTTATTCTAAACATGAATACCATTATTATTAGGTCTATATCGGTGTTTTAGTTCAGGCTTTGTCCGTTTTTTCATGTGATTTTGAATTAATTTTTAATTTGAGCATTATATTCAGTTATATAAGATATTATCCAATAAACTGTTGCTCTCACCTCATGAGAGCACAATTATTATTAATATGCTCTCACCTAATAAGAGCACATTTTATCAAAATTTTTGGAGAGAAATAGTACAGGCTCAGCCTAGTTTTTCCTCCAATGTCATAATTGTATTATGGTTACAGTATTTTATACAATAAATGAATGAATTATTGAGTTTCTCCATTGCAGTAAGAATAATTAGGTCATCATTTTCGTTATCATTTTTGTATATGTTTAGTAATTATTTATTGTTATGATCAAGTATAATTTGCCTAATATATTTAAATAATTAATAATTATTTATTTTTTCTATTTGAGTTTGAGTCCAAACGTGTTACAAGAAGATAGTAGATACCAAGAGTATTTCTAAATAGAACAATATGTTCTCAAGAGTTGACATTCTGACAGCACGCAACATTTAACACTGAAAGCACCACTCCATATTTAGCTAAACATCGAGTCTATATATTTTTGCAAAAATCAAAAATACTAACCTATCATCTTCTGTTGCTAAAAGCTGTTTGAAAATGTTTCATCTAAAATAAAATAATCAATAAATATGTTTCAAATTGATTTGATGAGACTGTGTATAATCTTACAATGGCTATAAAATTTGATATGAAAGCCTGTAGCATTACAAGTTGTATATGTAATAATCTTTGACATTAAAATAATTTTATTGCAATGAAATAGCAAATCACACTATCAAGCAGGTAGGGTACCTATTATTGGAACTAGTCATTGAAAAGACTATAATTATTCAAGTGAACTTAGAAAATCAGAGCTCGAGATGTTCAAGTTTGAGAGGAAAATTTTGTGTTTTCACAATAAAAGAAATACTATTATGAAGGTAGATGAGACTTTAAAATTGAAAGTAATTACTTTATTATATAGAATATAAAAGTTGATGGAAATATCGAAAAATTAATTCCAGATAAAATAATGGACTGGACAGCACAGAAAAATAAAATATTACATTATTTCAATTCTTTAGTTTGAATCCCTGGTCTGATGGTAACTTTACAATTGAACATTTGATTTATTTTGATCATTAAACTTTTATCAGCAATGTTCAACTTTTATATTCTCAGGATTTCAGGGATGCGATATTATTAAGAAATTTATAATATACAGAGCTTCGAGAGAGACGAGCTCTGTGCTTCACATTTTCTGTACTATATAAAGGAAATTTACTTTCGAGAGAACAATGAATGATATTTTTAACACAAGCAATGACACTCATACACATCAGTTGGGAATGTTTGGAATCAATATACAGATTACAGGCAATCAATAACAAAAAAATATAAGTAACAATAAGCATAGATCACAAACAGCATATTATTATATTATAATATCAACGATTCAAATACCGCCACAGTATATGAACTGAGAAGTCATTCTGATTTTAATTTTTCAATCTGAAATAATCTAACAGTCGTGATAGCTTTTGTAACGTTTTGTTTTGTTCAAGTATTTTCTATGTGTATCAGTACTCATCTGTTATATTAGTATTTTTTTAAATCAAATCACAACTTTGAATGTTACTGTTAATATTAACATTTACAAAAAAACAAACAAAGAGTAAAAACTTGGTTGATAAAAGCAGGAAATCTAGAAGTAGGGTGATTTTCCACTTCAGAGTCAATATTTCCATATAAATATGAATAAAAATAAAAATCTCAGTACCCTTTTTGAAATATTTTATCACAACATGTTTCAATCACTTGGAAATAGCATAAATGTCCGAAACATGTTGTGATAAAATATTTCAAAAAGGGTACTGCGATTTTTATTTTTCTTTATATTAATATTACAAGTAGCCCTATACAGAAAAGAGATCAATATTTCCAATATTACTTAGGAATGGTATTAAACAAAGTTCTGATTCATTAATGCAAAGGGACCAAAAATTTGGGTAAGATTCAATAAATTACCATGAACTATTATCTTCTCTAACAGATCCATGACAGCCAAGTATTAGCGGGCCTAAGTACAATACACAACTACTTGATACTTCTGTATCTTTGTTAGGCTACTATTGTTTATGATGGCAATGGGAAGTTCTAAAAATAAATTTTGCCCGGATCCAGGATAAATATTTCATTTGATATGATTGATATTTACTTAGCCGCTTTAGTATTGGCCCAACACTTATCTGATTCACATCAGGCTGTCAGCATTGGTTGAATGGAAAGCATAGATTTTATATGAAAGTAATGCTGACTGTTTGAATTGAATCTCACTATAGATGGAATAGAAATTTCCTACACAAGTTGTAGGAGAATTCAATCATGAAATAAATGTGACAAAATACAAATATAAGAAATGAGGGTAAACGTGTATACGTTATGATTTAAGGATCCATTAATTTTGAACGATCATACAAACTGTTGAAAAAACAAAAGGTACCGTAAATGATTCAATGTGCTGGAAGGGATTAATGAAATCGATAAATAATATTTATTAATAGTCTTAACTTCCAGAAGTTTTCAGGTTCAGCTTCCACTCATCATATGTGTTATTTTTTTATACTGTAATGGAAAATATTAAAATTTCAAATAAATGTGATGAGTTAGAAAATGTACATTGCTTTTCTTTCTGCAAAACAAAGCTACCCTTTTTAATTGTAATACAGATCCTGTTTCAGAGTATGAGCATTGGTAGCATGCCCTGTCAGTGATATGAATTATTAAAAACTTGCAAATTGTAAAATTTGTGATTGCTTCACCATGCATTCCAATCAGAATTAAGCTTTCATGCAAAAAGACTTCTCTTATCATATAAAATGGATGATCTACTTGACTATTTGAAGGATTTTTGAAAAATTATATTGAAGAATTCTTATTCAGAAGCTAATTTGAATCTATTTAGTTACCACGACTCCAATTGTGTGAACATTGTTCACCATTTTCCAATAGATTCAAAAATTTCAGATGTAATGTGTGAGTGTATTAAGTTATCAAATTGTGAATTACTTTAGTCAAACAAAGATTTATTATCGGTTAGTGAATATTTAGACAGAGATTTTCTCAAACCTCCTTTATGCATTACATTTTATTCACTTTTCATAAGAAGATTTTCATACAATTTATTATGAGCAACGTCTTTTCGAAGTAAATTTTAATACTGGAATTTATGAAATATTATTACCAAAATTCAATGTTAAATTTGAATGTAATGTAATTTGTGAACGTTATATGTAATTTGGCATTATTAGCGCACATTACTATATGTAAATAAAGCTTGAGTGATAACATTTTTTGTGAATTTATGATCCTATTATGAAATATAAAAACTTATTTGCTTGGTGATTATAGGTGGTAGATAGGCCAACAGTTTAGGGTAGGTAGAATGTCATGAAGAAAATATGTATAGGCAGTATTGAGGACTCTAATGAGCCTATTACATAATATTGAGTGTGGTATTTATAACAGTTTGAGGCTTGGAACGAATAGAATATTGAAATGTTGAAATGTCACGTTACTGTTGTCACTACATTTGACCCAAAATAAAACGTAATATTAATGATGTAGGCCTATCATTGTAGAAATATTCTCCATCAGAAATTTACTTCAATTAAAACTGTGAATGTTAGTTTTTAAAAATTTGATGTATTATGTACACTGTGTGATGAATATGACATCTTATCAAACCACAAACTGGAATATACTGTTACAGTATCATGAGTTTTATCGGGCAAGCTTGTAATGAGACTGAAAATTCGATTATTGAATAATTCCTTGCAGTGATAATTGTATGACAAGCCTGAACACGATTTCATAACTTCAAGAACAGAGCTTATCAATATTTTTGCAGCAGACAATATATATGTTATCAATATTCTATAGAAATTTGAGTAAGCACTTCACATCACTACCCAATTTCACTTGAAAATACACAAAATAGAATAGTTTCACTACAGTATTTATAAGCTTGTATGTAGTTGTTTGAGTGACTGAAATCAACTATTTTATTCCAAAGTTGGGTTATGGGTTGAGAGATAAGTTTATGCAAGCCGTAGTGGAGGGAGCTATTTTTACATTCAGATCTATACCGAGTCCAAAAATAGTTTCCTCAAAAAGAGAGATTCACACATTTATGGCTGGGTGTGCTCTAAACTTGTGTTTACAATATTCTGCTCAATCACTAAGTGATTGAAATGCAATTTAGTACACTTCAACGATTCAATTTATAATTTAATGACAAATTATTAAATCAATTGAAACAAATATGTGGCTTCAGCGAAACTTTCAGCACTTTTTAAAGCATTTCAAAGCATTCTCATTCAAATTTCATCAGAATCAATTTCAAACTGGTTTTTTTAATTTCAGTTGATATAGCTTACTATCATCTTGTGTTGTAGTAGAGGATATGTTGTGGTGAATAAAACGACTCAAGATTGTTTTAACTATTTATTTGAAATGAGTAATTGTGACAATTTCGAGTCGTTTCATTTGATCATTATCAACTAGGCCTATATTCATTTGTGATGCTTCTGAATGTAATGTTGTTTTCTAATTTAGAAAAAGTTATTGAATGTGGGATGCATAAAAAAATTGATCAGTTCTTGATTCAATTGATTTAAATGATGAAGTATCCCTTTTCTGAACTCTTACAATATCATTCAAATTTATTTTCATATTATTATGAACTGTTTGAAAAAATATAAAATATTAATATTTGAATGTAATTAGATAACGTTGCACTGCTGGTTTTTTGGAAATTTGAATGTGAATATTGTGTTTATTCAATTTTAAATTTACCTTGAAGCAATTGATGAGCTGAAATTGAAATGGTTTATAGGCTGAGAATTTTTCTAGTCATTTTCAAGCTGTAAATGAAAAATGTGTTATTTTTTAAAATGTAACTATTTTTGTATTTTCAAAACTATGATGTTTTAAACCATCTCCTGTTTTCTTTATAAATGTACTTCAAAGAATTAGGCCCGGTTGCACAAAAGCCTGTTAAATTTTAATCATGATTAAGTTAAATGCCAAGAAAACCGAAGAAAGGCTTTTCTGAAATGAAGACTTATCTGATTGGTTCTTGTGGTATTTAATCAAGGTTCAAGTTTAACAGGCTTTTGTGCAACCGTACGATGTATATTATCCAAACAGTTCATAGTCATAGTGAATTGTAGAATTTGAAATCATTTATTCAAAAAATATCAATATTTCATTTAAAATAATGTTTTTTCCCCAACAGCCAAATTCTTCCAAGTGTATCGAAACAAACTGTAGAGTACGGTAATTGAGAATATATTATAAATACTTCTGTAATGACTCTTATAATACTTTGCATGTAGTGTAGATTAATGTTGATGATTTGTCATGTTGAGTACATCAATTAATTTTGTAAACATTTTGATTGTTCAAAAAAATTATAGAACGATACTTGAATCTTGTGACATAAGTACAAGAGTGAATTCTTTTGAAATTATTCACTAATCATGAGACATCTTGATAGTCAACAAGATTTCAAGCTCATGTGAACAAAATAAAGCACAGTAAAATGCCTCGATAGTCATTGACTTTTCAATTTGAAAAAAAACTATGAACATGACATTATTTTGTTTTGATGGTGGCTTTTATGAACTATGGTGCAGTAAATTTAACCCACCTCATACATGCAATGATTATTGTGAAGGAGTTTCATAGTTTACTAATAACCTTCATTTCAAGACAAACATTCAGAAACCTCAACTGACAAATGCTCAATGATTAACATTAATAGACTTTAAAAAAAAAATTGGAAAGATTTATGAATTATTATGGAGTTTGACATTACCTGGGACCGGTACTAGCCACCGCATTCTAATAGTTGGAACAGTTAAGATCCAACTCTTTCCACCTTCTAGTCAGTTCATTGGTTTCCTTTCATAGATAGCTGAAAAAAATCAACACAAAACATTCCAAATTCAATCATGGTATCACTTTTATTTCTGTAGCAAATGGCACAAAATATTGGCTCAAAAAGAGCCTGGGAATATCTGTTTAAAATGCATGAAGTATTGATGAAATGTCAACTTTAATTCCTTGTTACTGGAGAACAAGAATAAAAAGACGAATGCAATCTAATGTGCAAAAATGTCAATTTGATTCGAGAACACAGTTATCGTTTGATAGAATCCTATATTTCTAAACAGCATACTGAATACACAGATTATCCCAGGGGGGGGGGTGGGGGTGGCGCTAGCATTTAAAAAAGTAGACTATTAAATTTAATTCATCAAAGAAAATTATAAAAATTATCATTTCAATAGGAAGAAACGTGTTCATTATGGCATGAAGGAGAAAGAATATGTAGAATAGAAATTATGAAATTTTTGTGACATATAGGTGCTCAAAGGGCGTATTACCCCAAAAAATCAATTATCGTTCCAACCAAATCAAGAACACTACGGCACTCTACGGCACCATAAAGAAAAGATAGCATTATCTTCTAATGCTATTTTTTCTCTATTTCTTAATATATTGAGTATGTCACTTGTTCTTGAAGTGTTTGTGAGTTCAATGAATTTCTATTATTATCCATCAATTCACTCTATCCACACTATCACTCTATGACTGTACTCTACCAAACATTGTTCATTCTCTCCTTCTCTCATTCTCTTCATAGGCCCCAACTATACGGGCGTCTTAGACGCGCTGAATTTATTTCACGCGTCTTGAGAATGCATGACGTCTTATGGGCCTGTATAGTCTGCCCATCTGCCCAATTGGACGAGCGAATTCAGCGCGGTTTAAGACACCCGTATAAATGGGGCCATGGAGAGATAGAGACTTTAAATTCTCCTATATCTCGAGAATTATATTCTTCATAGTTTATACAGTGTGAAATTCCTTGTAGAGTATACTGAGTTTGTTGTATTGGACTGTGAATTATAGTGTAGGCGTACTGTGTATAGGTACGGTAACCAGGTAGAACTAGTTCGAGGGATATTTAAGCCCATGGGAAAAATGGATCTAGGGGGTTTCTTCACCATGAAATTTTTGAGAATCCTCAAAATTAATTCATAATGAGATGAACGAACGAGTTCTATCAACTTCAATGATCGAATAATAATTTAGATTAATAAGAGGGTGATCATAGCACAGGTTTGCTTACCTGGAAGGTAAGGTGGGTAAAGTGTAGGCTAAGTGGGAGGAAAAAGGTAGGTAGGCTCACCAATTCTGTTTTCCCCCTAGATTTCGAAACGATTGACCGAATGACTCAAAAATAAAGCTTCAGTAGAAGTTTTGCTTCCACGTTTTAATTTTTCAGTCTTATTGTAAAATGTAAAGCTGATGAGATTTGGGGCATCAAGGCTTGTGCCAACACAGGCATTGCCAGACGCTATTGTGACAAGCATATAGCTATCCTGTCAGATTGTCAGACAGTCCTCATGCTCTTGACTCCAATGAAATCAAGTCTAAATTGATGTGGGAGTGCCACAAAACACTCAGCAGGCTTGCAACACACAACTCTGTGCATCTTGGTTGGGTACCTGGCCATGTAGGCATAGGAGGTAACGAGCGTGCAGAAGTGCTTGCTAAGCGGGGTTCTAGTATGCCATTCCTTGGCCCAGAGCCGGGCTGTGGCATAAGTAAAACAACTGCCTTCCACAAAATAAATGAATGGTCTAGGGACTTACACCACCAGCAATGGCAGGGTCACCCTGGTCAAGCACATGGCAAAAGACTGCTGGCAGACGCAAGTCCTCGCTTCACCAGGTGGCTGGTGAGTCTGGGTAGAGGTCAGGTCAAGCAGGTGATTGCCCTGATAACTGGACATGGCCACTTCAGGAAACATCTCCACACAATTGGACTCAGAAACGAAAGCCAGATGTGTAGGCTTTGTAATCAATCTGAAGAGACTGCTAAGCATATCATACTAGATTGCGAAAGTCTTGGAGCTAGAAGAAGGGCTCTTTTTGGCTGTAAGCAACCAGGTGAGGAATGGGATGTTGGTATAGGGAAGAAACTCCTGGACCTTGTAAAGGACACGGGAGTTGGTTTGCCTAACTAACATACTTCTGGGAAACACAATATAAGCTTGGGTTGACGTCGAACCTTTGGATCTTTGAATCCATCCCTTCAAAAGATAAACATAAACATAAAGCTGATGAAATCTGATCAATCATTTTTTTTTTCTCAAAAAATTATACCTATGTGAAAAAATATCAATATAAATATATAATTGAAGATAATTATTACCGGTACTCTTAAATGAAAAAAATAACACTCACGTTTTTATTGTGGTGACATGTTTCATGCTGGCTGAGTATGCAAAACTATTTTAAAGCCCAAATAAGAAACTGACTGCATGCTTCAACTTTCAAAACCCAAACAGAAACTGAATACGGATACCTACTGAAGTTTTTTTTAAGGTTATGTATGAGGGTAGGCACTTGGTAAGGGTTCTTGGTGAAGAGGGTAACGCGGTAAATGTGAGGAGTATTTAAATGAGTTTGTCGAATAATGTGTTCCAGGTAAAATTAACTCAATTCCGTCATCGAGGATAATATTGTTTGGCTGTATGTTAGCACAACGGTGACTCCGTCATCCCTGGCCTATGGGTTCATGGTCAGGTGAAGGTTTTGCATACGGTATTTTCAAGCCCAAAAAACTAACTGCATGTTTCAACTTTCAAAACCCAAACAGAAACTGAAGTTTTTTTGAGGTTATGTATGAGGGTAGACAATATTATTGGTAAGGGTTGTGGTGGAGAGGGTAACGCGGTAAATGTGAGGAATATTTAAATAAGTTTGTCAAATAATGTTTTCGAGGTAAAAGTTAATTAATTTGGTCATTGAGGATCTATTTTTTGGCTGTTGTCTTGGCTGTGTGTTAGCACTACAGTGACTCCGTCCCTGGGAGTATAGCCTGGCCTATGGATTTATGATCAGGTGAAGGTTCCAGACTATGGGAGGATTGATTACAGTATCTGGACTATCCGTCTCTGTGAGTAGCTGGGCCGGGAGAGCCTCTGGCGGAGTTTCAAGGTTTTCCAATGGGGGTCCAGACTATGGGAATGAAGGGTGCCCCTGTCTCTTGTATTAGCAGGCATGTGAAATTAACCAAGCATGGATCTCTGTCTCTGAAATGTGGAAGTAGCATCATAGCATGTCTACATCCACCATCGGAGGGGAATGTCTGGGTGTCACCCTGTCAACTGGTCGATCCGTTTGGATTTCACCTCTAAAATCGACTGACACCGACAAATTGTCACCTCTCTATGCCTTCCTGTGTATTTTGTACTTTGCATGGCGACGGCAAAAAACCGTCAGGCAAAAACCGGCTCGTGTGTGGCCTATTACAGTATTATTATCATTATTATTATTATTATTATTATTATTACCTATTATTATTATTATTATTATTATTATTTTTTATTATTATTATTTTGAAGGGACGGATTCAAGGATCCAATGGTTCAAAGAACCCCACACGTCAACCGACGCTTATTGCGTTCCCAAGTAGTACCTATGTTAGTTAGGCAAACCAATACCTGTGTCCTTTACAAGAACCAGGAGTTTTACCCTATGCTAACATCCCATTTATCACCTGGTTGCTTGTCGCAATCCAGTGTAATATGCTTGACAGTCTCTTCAGACTGATTAGTCCCCGTGACCTATGTGAGTTCCACTCCTGGCCTTCTTAGAAGGTCCTTCCGCTGAGAAAGGGGTCGCCAAGTTGCCTCTGGTGGCGCCTGGCCACCCTTGACTCAGCCTCTTGACCCACATTTGTGCCTGGAGTTTCACCCATCTCTGGTCTCTTGGGTTTTTCTTTTTCTCCTCCGATACTTTGCAGGGTCAAAAGCCTCACCTCTCCCAAGAAGTTTTGCCTGAATGGCCACACTTCTTTGAGCAGTGGTGAGGTTGGGTCTCTCCACCCACAAACTCGTGACCTACGTAAGTTCCACTACTTTTGAAGTTTTGTGGCCTTTTTGTAGTTCCTTCCGATGAGAGAGGGGACGCCAAACTGCCTCTCGGGCGCCTGGTCACCCTCGACTCAGCATCTTGACCCACACTTATGCCTGGAATTTCACCCATCTCTGGTCTCTTGGGTTTTTCTTTTTGCCCCTCCGAAACTGCCCTGATGGGGCAGATCCCGTGGGTTTGAAAGCAAGGCAACTTCTGGAGTTGCCTTTGTGTCCCTTTAAGTCGCCTCCTTCGACAAGCAGGGTTTCTGTGGGTGAATTCTGGTTTTCAACACATTCTTGAGTACGATGTTCGACTCAAAGCTCCCCCAACCCACAGTGGGCTAGTGTGGACCTAAGGAGGTGACATCCAGACAGGGTGACTTGATGACACGAACGAGCAGGTGACACTCTGTCGTGCACGTTAACGACAGTAAGTCATCTATTATTTCAGAAGGTGACGTGGTGACCACTTGACGCAATATCGCTTAAGCGAGCAAGGTGATATACTCAGTCGTGCACAACAATGACAGGATGTCACCTAATTACAAATAGATCACTAATAGATTACTAAATCACTAATAGATTCCAGTAGGAAGCATGCAGAAGAGTTGACAAGACTAATGTCTTCATTCAATCTCATTTATTCATTCATTGTCCCTATCTCCTAATGTCTTCCAGACCGTTTCATAATACTTTGTTTACTGTCCTATAGTGAGGTCCACGTTATAATGGCAGTAGAGAAATATAGCAGAACAACGTTGCCGATCCTCTATCTTTTCAATGCCTTCTATACAGCTATATGTAGCTGATACAGGTTTATTGATGTAATAGCAACTGTTCATTCTCATTTAAAATAATCAACTATATTTTATAAAGCAAGAAATTAGATTTTTCAATGATTTCATAATGAATTTTCATAATTAAGATTAAATATTTTGTTAATTGAATATTAATGCTACATTGTTAAAAGACGATCTGGCAACAGATCAAAGTGAGAAAGAGACAGCGCTATCCGCTTTGTTGAATGATAGACAAGGATATCAATACATACCATTGCTCGCTAATCAAACACTGCCATTATAACGTGGACCTCACAATAGTAAAAGTACGCAACTTCTTGATTTTTCCATATCCATGGAAAGTGTACATCAATAATCAATGTTCAGGCCTTTTCGTATCATACACTTGGTAAATAAAAAGCACTTCATTCCATGGGCTACTTTTTAAATTAATAAAACAATATAAAACAATCTTGAAGCAACCTTTATTTTTAAAAACGTTAAAATAGTTTAACAACTAGTTTCGGCGGTGATCACACCATCGTCAAGTTATAAAAGTAAAAAAAAAAATTTTATTTTATAATCTGACGATGGTTTGATCACCGAAACTAGTTGTTAAACTATTTTAACGTTTTTTAAAAATGAAGGGTGCTTTAAGATATTTTATATTGTTTTATTAACTTGGTAAATAAAATTGAGAATATTCTCTTCGAACATTATAGTTCTTCTTTGCTGAGGGTAATGCCAACATGTACACTAGGCTTGTGCGTGAGTAATGAAGTGGATGATAATGAGAAATGAATGGGCCTACAGTTTTAGGTGGGTTCCCGTACCACCTGGAAGCGTTACCTGGAACTCATTAATTATATTCAGAGGAGTTGGCTCAAGCGGTCACCCTTCCATGTTACATACTGAGAATGTTACATACTATCCTCACTGAGTAGTGGGCGCAGGCGCATGATTCTTAGCTTATCTAAGCGATAGCTTATCAGCGCGACCACTGAGTCAAACCGATTAATATTATAAATATAATATTGAAGATATAATGATTCTACCAAATTTCATCATCGCGTACCCTTACCCAGCATCATGTGTATAATAGTACGTGGCCCCTATGCAAAAGTTCGCACTGTCTACTCTCACCCCAAAACAAGTAAATACTATACAGAGTGTTTCAGAAGTAGTGTCAAACATTCTGGGGTATTGTTCCTGGATGATAGGAGACTACAAATGTCGTATTTTGTCGTATTTTTGTCCAAAACTCAGCGGTTATCCTTATAGCTGCCTTTTGTTTTTTTCACTTGGGAGTTTTTATCTCAAGAACGAAATGTTCTATTGATCTGAAATTTGGCATGAATATTTTTATGCTATGAAGACTCAACTTTAAAAAATGAAATAAAAACTTTTCGATGTGAATTTTCAAAATGGCGGCCATTTTAAAATTTTTGATTGCAAATTTCACGAAACCCGTTCACTTTACAAAAAAATTACAAGAGACAAAAAAGTTAACAAATGTTATCAAGATTTCAAGAATACCTCATTTTTTAAGATTAGTCAGGGGAAATTATTTTCCAACAGCATGCATGATCATGAACAAACATGATCACCTGAAAAACATTGTAAAATCAGCTGGATGGCCATATGGAGCCATACCGCGAGTTTCAAAGCTTCATCTTAAATACAATTGGAATTAAAAGTTAATGTAATATTGATGTTTAAAAATTGTGGAAGTGGTCATGCATGCAATACGAAAATAATATATTCCTCTGTTATTTCCGACCACTCTTAAATAAATAAATAAATGAAGTACCGGTATCCTTGAAATCTTGATAAAATTTGCTAACTTTTTTCCTCTTGTAAATTTTCTGTAAAGTGAACGGTTTTCGTGAAATTTGCAATCAAAAATTTGAAATGGCCGCCATTTTGAAAATTCACATCGAAAAGTTTTTATTTTATTTTTTAAAGTTGAGTCTTCATAGCATAAATATTCATGCCAAATTTCAGATCAATACAACATTTCGTTCTTGAGATAAAAATTCCTTAGTGAAAAAAACCAAAATGGCAGCTATAAGGATAACCGCTGAGTTTTGGACACTTAAAATACAACATTTGTAGTCTTCTATCATACAGGAACAATACCCTAGAATGTTCGACACTACTTCTGAAACACTCTGTATAGGAGTAAATAACTGAATCAGTAGATTTAATTGAACAACGCTACATTTCAGTGGAGAGTAAAATTTATTATACAGCAAGTAGTACCCGTACCTGACTACATTCACATATACCTAAAGCCTACTCTTCAATTCTAGTGAAATACAACAAAATTTCTCTTGAAATTATTAGTAGTTATGTGAACAGTAGACCTCGCGCAGTTATAAACTACAGCCTCCTCTAATACAGTACTGTCCATCAGAGTAAATTCTGTCGTGTCGGCGAGCTATCGGTGTGAAAACGGCCAAGGACTGATTGGGTTGGCATATCGACAATGCTATACTCCGTACAAAATTACTTTCGACCTGGAGGTATATGCGGCGCAGAGAAATGGAGGGAGATCAGCCAATTACAGTGATGGATAGAGTCATAGGTAGAAACGCAGTTGCCAATTTGTCCATTGGACACAGTGCTTTCAGAGAGGAAACATCGTAAGTTTAACATGAGCGCTTGAATACTGATAAATAATATAAATAAATAATTTATTTTTGTCAAAGAACAATTACAAAATTGCATTAGACAATGTCAGAGAATTTAAAAGAAACATTACATTAAAATTTGGGTGGAGACCCACTCAATACAAATTTATACCATCTAGGTAACTCATAAATAACAAATGTAATCTTATACACATACTAGTATAATATACAGTATTATAAGACAAACATTAATTGAAGGAGTTCTCATAAAATTCAGTCAAACTTTAAAATGGGTTGTCACTTAGGAATTTGTTTATTGCCTTTCTGAAACTAGGATAAGGTAGATCTCTGACATATGATGGCAAATGATTGAAAATTCTTATTCCCACATTAAAATGGCTTCTCAAAGTCCTTGATAGCCTTACTTGAGAAATATGTACATTTCTATAGCTTCTCGTATTATGATTGTGCACATTAATATTACAATCAAGGTTTCTTTCCTTCAATTTTATATACAAAAGTAACGTATATATACACAAACAAATGACAGTCATGACTCTAGTTTTGACAAATAGCGGTTTGCAGTGAGCTCTCACGAGTTAGTCACTATTCTTATCGCTTTTTTTGCAGAACCAAAACTTCAGACACCCGTGAACAATTTCCCCACAGAATAACAATGTAACTCAAGTGGGAATGAAACAAAGCATAATACACATAGTTGAATGGAACATGATATTTTAGAGTCTTCAACAAACTTGCTGCACAGTAAATCAATATGATCACTCCAAGTCAGATGGTAATCTATTTGTACTCCTAATAATTTGATTTTTTACAGAATTGTTTGACAATTCATGTCTATTATTCAATGTGAATATTGTATTTTGCGTCTTGGATTCATTGAGGAGGAAACCATTTGCTTTGAATCATGAATTATCCTTGTCTATTGTTTGATTAGCAACTCTGTTGAGATTTTGAAAATCTCTGTCAATAGTAAGGAAAGAATTACCATCAGCATCATCATCACTGATTAGAAATTAGTGAACGCTGGCTGGTTCAGAACGGTAACATAACATCGCCGCCGTTGTACCCCTACCGCTGTATGCCTTCTCTGCTGCGCATGTCCCTCCCAAGTCAAAAGTAATTTTGTACGGAGTATAATCATCTGTTCTGGAGTGCTGGTCAACCCGAGTTGAATGGAGAGAAAGGTCGAGAGAAAATACTATGTTACTTTGCGTTATTTTGTAAAGTTTGTTATACATGCAATTAATAATAATCCACTGAACAGACGATTGATCATGAATAGATTCTATAGTATGATTTTCACAGTAATATTGAACTATGGAGGAAATTCCTTTTCCTTTTATATTGTCGACGCGCAATAATTAGAAAAATAACACCTACAGTATTTCATGAACATTTATTGCCGCGTTTCGCCGTACATGCGGAACAAATATACATACATAGATAAAACATACAAACATGGATATAAATGCAAAACCGTCGACATGAATCTTAAGATGCGTACAGATGTACGCGCCTCCAACACGCTCCGCGCACGCTCCGCAATCGCTCCGATCATGAACGTTACGGGAGATGCTAGCTCTTCTCGCGTTCCACTCTTGATCCCCGGTTGATCATCAATGGATCTGCTCGAGTGACGTTCCGCAGAGTGAAAGTCTGTACGCACCTTTAGACCTCACTTCACTCAGTAAATTATTATATTAAATGGCGAACAAAGTATTTAAGAAATAACTTAGCCTACACTCGATAGTACAGAGGCGAAAAGTTAAAAACCCTCGCCTGAACACAAACTTGAATAGCTTGGATTTGAAAAGTTTTGAAGTAAAATTTCTAACGACGATCAGTCAATTAATTCCCTTTGAAAACTTTTCTAGTCCAATATTTCGCTTAAAGGGTTGATTCACTGGTGCGTAGGAAGTAAACGAGGAGGGAAAAACCTCGTAAGAGCAGTGGATTTATTTTGAGGGTATTTTTTTCTTATTATAAGAAAAAAATACCCTCAAAATAAAATTATGAAAAATCAATATCGTGAAATTCTGCAACCAATATTTAAAAGGGATCGGATTAGTTTATATAAGCAAAGTTAGTAATTGGAATCTAAATAATAATATAATCGAAATAGCACTGCTAATTCACTCATCCATTCATTGATGAAAAAACTAGATATTTACTACACCAAATGCGTTCAAATTTGGCAGGTTTGATCAGGTGACCTTCTAGAAACGCATTACGAACGGTTTTGGAAAAAAAATACGCCCAAAATCTGTGTTTCCTGCGTTCTCTTAAAACGTTTTTGAGAGCAAATCAACAGAAAATGTTCAAATTTGGTTGAGAAGATCAGCTAGGATGTCGAAATTTTGTCTTCAAGAAGCTTTGAATTTAATTTTGAGATACGCTAAGAATAGGTGATTTTTCAGCTTTTTTCCTACGTTTTATCAGCTTTTTCAAGCACTAAATTTGAGAGGAAATATTCATATATTCGGTTCAGCTGAGGTGTACAATATTGTTGAAGTGGAAGAGCTTTATAATTACCGTACGTCAAAGATACGCCCAGAATAAATCAGCGTTTATCAAGCGTTTATATGCGTCTCCTTAGTTTTCTCCAAAACAAATGAACAAAAAATGTTCAAATTTTGTAAGATTTTTAGCTGGGGTATAAACATTTTATTCAAGAGGGCTCCAAAATTATACAAATGATACGCCAAAAAGAAGCCTTTTTCAGCGATTTTACGCGTTTTCTCAGCTTTTTCATGAACGAATGAACAGATAATGTTCAAATCTGCTCCACAGGTTCAGCTAGACTTTGAAAACTTTGTGAAATTTCGTCAGAGGAGTTCCAGGAACGATCAAATTTGAATGTGCAAACAGGTTTTTAAACAGTTCAATATGTCTAAAACTCGATAAAGGTTTAGTTTAGGTAAAGGCGGTGCTAATTAAAAAGGTTTCTTTTATCCTAGATGTCATTGCGTTTTCAATGCATTCTACTAGAATTTTCACGTAGATTAAGATTGAAAGGCTTTTTAGGATGAATTTTTCCAAAATTGAAGAGACTTGAAATATTGTCAAAAATCCAAGTCTCATCAATAATGGAAAAGTTCCACAACATCAATATTCACGCTACAAACTTGATTTTAGGATGAATGTTTTGAAAATTCTGTACATCATTTGTTTCTCGAATTTCAAGGAACTTGGCTGGAATTCTCATACCTTGATTATAACTTTTCGTGGGAAATTAAATTTTTATTCAATTTGATTGGAATTGGCAGAGATTTTTACAATACTATTCTATATATATATATTCAAAGAAACTTTTCCATGAACTAATGGACAGAAAACGTACATCAGTGCAAAGGATCAGCTAGGGTCCTCTTACAATCAAGGATTAGGCTATAGCCTGTTCCGACTCACATTCAGCTGGTATTCACGATTTTTTATGTGTCATAATATTTTATTCAGATATCCTATTCTAAGGTCAATATGAAATGAATTCTATTGCCATCTTTTGCGTGGTCTGCCAACCTCTTTCTTGCCTACTGGCTGATAATTGAAAATTTTTAAAGGAAACCTCTTAGCAGGCATTTTTTGACATGCTCCTTCCATTTATGCCGATACTGCGCCACTCTCTCATTCAGACTGAAGATATTTAACTTACTTCTAATATCCTCATTCTTGATATGATCTCTTCTATCACACCCCTTGGTTCTGTGAAGATATATCATCTCGGCTGCCTGCACTCTACTCTCAAGCGGTTTTGTTGTCACCTACGATTCACTGCCGTAGAGGATGATTTTGGAGCTGCCATTACTCTATAAAATTTCATAATTGTGTCTTTCCTAGCTTTTTTGCCCAAGATCCTGCTGATATTTTCACAAATAATTTGGAAATTCCCTATTTTCTTTTCAGTATCCAATTCTTCTTTGTAACTTATGTCATATCCTAGTTCCATGTTCAGACACTTGTTCCAGCAATTTATTGTCAATCACAATTTTTGATCTTATTGGATATTTGCCTTTAAAAGCCATTTTTTTAGTTTTCAGCTAGGGTCTAGAAGTTATTTGTTGGAAGAGTTCGTCAAAGAAATGCCTAAATCGTTTATCTAGCGTTTTCTCAGTCAAATGGTGATTGAATCTACCCTGAAAGTCCATTTCGACTATTTGTCGAAAGCAAGGAGCCCCAAATGAAAAATGCAGGCGAGTGAAGTGATTCCTCGATGATTTAGCCAAGAGTTTAGCTAGACGGATAAAGCGAGTGAAGCGAGCCTGCCGGCTAGCGTTGAAAATAATGGCGAAATCTATTTTCATGTATTCTTAGCGTATTACCAATAGTTTTCATATATGATGATTTAAGGTAGGCGCACACAGATCGTCATCGGACGGACGACACGCATCGGACGGATCGTACTTTTTTTAGGTGCTGCGCACACTAGTTGTCATCGGAGCATTGGTATTTTAGTTCATTGTGACGTATGTCGAGTCGTGTGCGAATTAGGAATTTAAAAAACATATATTACAGTATATAAGTGATGGATAGCAATTAGCGAAGAAGAAGTGATACTTGTTTGTTAGCCGAAGATGAAGAAGAGGTACAGCGACGTAGGAAGAGAAACGAAAAATTTGGATCCAATAAGAATTAATAAGAAAAGTAAAGAATACGAAGAATTCACTCATCTGTTTCCTGATTTGTTTTTTTTTTTTTTTTGAAATAAAATTTTATAGTTACTTCCGCATGTCGCAAGTAATGTTTTTTGAGCTTTTGAATGTCAGACAACATATAGTTAAACTGAACACCACTTGTCGTCGTGCGATTGAGCCATTGGGTCTTTAAATCCGAACGGAGCCGTCGGCTTCAATGCTCCTCTTGGGATTGCTGACGGCATTTCCGATCCACAATGCGTACGATGCGGATAGGTATGCGCACTCCAATTCAAAACAATGCATCATATCTAATCGTCCGATCCGTCCGATGCGTGCCGTCCGTCCGATGACGATCTGTGTGCGCCTACCTTTAGGTAAGTCACACAAGTAAATGTGGGACTTTAAACATTCTAATTCACCAAGGAAGGACTTTTTAATAAACTTTTCAATATGTTTGACTGTTGGTATATAGTTGTGAATATTAATTGTCAAAATTAAACGATTTCCTCAAACCTGTCGTGAGAGAATAAAGGGAAAGTCTTCATGGAACTACTCATGAATTATATTATATCAATAGGCCGAAGTACCTAGTATTTTCAAATTGTGATTTGACACGTTTCCATTATTTGAACGATTTGCCGAAGATTTTCCATGTAATATAAACAATAGTCTAGTTGAGTGATTTTTATTGCACAATGTTGTCCTTCAACATGCGTGTTTTCATTGATAGTACATTTAATGAATGAATAAATTGACTTTAACTTGGAGTTTGTGTTGCAATTTTCATTGGAAAAATACATAATTTTGTTGCTTTAATTCAATTTTTGTGTGAGAAAAACATAATAGCTTGAAATGAGACTTCAGCTCCAACATTCAATGACTACATTTAAATAGCTTCTTAAATATGTAGATTATAGATCCTATATATAATCTATAAAGCTAGCATGTCGCATGAGATCAACATTACCAGGGGTGACAAAATCATAACAAATATGTTAAAATCAGTCTTCTACCTCATTATAACCCCCTCCCTCCCACCAACCAAAAACTCTATCAATTGAAATGGTTTAAATATTTCAATGGAAGTTAATTTCAGCAGATACACGATACTCAAATTTTGCATATTTTGATGTTACTTCCGACTTGGCAAAACAGTGTAACAATACTCTACCGTTGAGATAGGGAATACAAGGATATTCTGGGATCGAATACATCCCAATTATTCCATATATTCAATAGTACATTTTACCGTCATTTTCAAAATAATCGGTTACGAATGAGAACTTTCGTACATTATTTACTTATGAATAGCTTGATGAATATTATCAATACTCCTTTTCATCTATAAATAGGTCTTCCTTGAATTTGAAAGTTGTTGTGAAATGTCATCTCTACTAGCATCCTATTCATTAAAGCTTTATTGTCTATTTAGAATTATCGTAGGCCTACTTAAATCTTGAACTCACTGTCGACAAACAAGTCTTACTTATCTGTCCACTGTGAGCATAATGTTGAAATAATAATGTTTCAATTGTGTTGTTTTTTTATTCAGATTTCCATGAGCACCAAAGATTAATGTTACATATTTTTGTTTTATACATTATTCTTGGTGTATAAGTCTCATATAAAATCAATATCAACTTGATAATGTCTCTCAGGATTGTCCTATTATTTGTTTCTAGAAAAGAGGGTTTTCCCTGAAGCAAGTTTTATCTCATACATCATTCACTGCCTGATAGTCACGAGCTGTTTTATAGGTTAAGGAATCATCATTTATTGAACAAGATACGATATTATGCAATATTTTCATCAACCTGGCTTGTTACGTTGAAAAATACGAGAATAAGGTTCAAAATCGTATATTTCAACAATAGAACTAATTTTTTCAGGGCAATTCTATTCTATTATTCTAATTTTTACAAGAAGCACTGCATGGGAGAGAAAAACTAAGGATACTCCTTGTACTATTTCTCTCCCGAATTTAGATAATAATTTAAAAGTCCGAAATGAGGTTATGATTCCACTTTTCTAAAATTTTATTCTTTTTCACTCAAAAACAACAGAAACTAAGAATTTTGAATTTTGAAGGTTGAGAAACTGGATAGAAAACACAAATATTACACTCAAATCACTAATAATTGAAACATTTTCACGTACAATAAATCAAATAAATTTCATTGTAGAAGATAAGAGTTCTGTGATTAATGACAAGTCTTAGAGAACGGGAAGGGTACAAACATAAAATTCAACGAATTATTAATTACATAATGAATTATCAATCACTCTAGATCTATCAATAAAATAAAATAGAGAAAAGATTATAAAATAGTGAGATTTTCACAGTTCATCATCGGGAAATAAAAGTTTGTTGGTAATTTTAGGTTTTGACACACCTGGTTTATCGCGCATGATGCTTGATTACTTTAAATTGTTAATGCGTAACAACAAAAGTTATATGTATTTCACTAGTTAATTGTAGAAGATAAAAGTAGGTACTGTGATTAATGACAAGATTACTCGTTGGAAAAAGTTAGCGGAAAATTGTTAACGTGGAATTGTGCGTACCGGGTGTACTCGTGGTTAGCGTGACTTCGAAAGATTCCGAAATCTGACAGAAAGATTCTATGAATTGTATTGATTCAAGATGATAATTATAATAACTTACCGATCTGGTAGTTTGAGGATCATGTTGCTGTAAGGGAGATTCCTAGTTGATCAGGGAAAAGAAGCTGTTCATGGTGTAGCAAGTAAGGCCCTAGCCTATACAGTGCTGTGTCCTTGTATTGATTTAATGTACACCCTTGATTCGGGTGAAATACATGGCAATTCCTGCTTGTGAGAAGAATAAAGATGACAGAGTGAGTTTGCCACTGTTCATAGATAAGGATCGGTTAGTCGTGGACATCACTTTCACACCATTTTTACAATTTCCACAATTTGGCAGGCGCTGGATAGGCTATGCGTAAATACGCCACAGATGAACTACATTGACGTTTAGCGTGTTGCATTGCTCCGCAGTGTAACGGACATGCGCCCTAGTTTTTCCCACAGCTCAGGGAGGAGTCAGGGGTAGGGGTAGCAGCTTTTCCTACCCTAGCATATTATTGTTGAACGCACCGCTTCAACGTAAGCGCTAATTTCATTACCATTATTGCTCAATGTTTATTCCTTTCGCAACTCTTCCTTCTAACCACTCAGCAATATCTTACTGTTATTGCTGTTGTTGCTAGATAGCAAAAACCGTCCATATTCTGCAAGTTATGAATTATGCAGCTATCTAACGTGCTTACTACCCTTATTGATATTGGTTCTGAACTTTCATCATTCTTTCAAAACATGTGCTTGTAATAAAACAATCATCCTCACCCAATCGTTTCAAAAAATTCTGTAACCAAATTCCATGAAAACCAACCTGTCAATAAAAATTAATTAATATGTATCAAACTGGATAAAATTGCAATTCCCATCAATCTTCCTAAATTTATTTTGATGCATTTATTGCTTCTAAAGGAAATAACTTCCTTACACCATGGTTTCTGTACTCCGCGAGCGCGGTTCATGAATCAAAGGTTTCGGAATTGACACATATAAACCCCATTTTATTGGTAATTTTCGACTCTTATATCGATTATCTACGTAATTTTAAACAAAATAATGAATAATTAATTACCCTATCTTTTCATGTTTCCTGGACATTATGAGATTGCATTTTACAACAAGTTTTTCTCAGTGCAAAACACGGGTTACATGCAAGTTATGAATAAACTCTTGAAAATGCTTATTATTAGCAGACGTTCTCTCCGAAGTCTGATTTATCTGTGGTTCACTGTAGCATCAAATAAAGCCTGTTAGATATCTTAACTTGTAGAGAGGATGAATTTATTTATTGCTTCAACTTAAAATTGATTTAACTTAGCGAATTTATTTATCGGATTGATACATTGATTTATCGATTTATTTTTCAAATATGTGTAAGAGCTAGAGAGTTTTTTCTCACTCATATCCACGAAACAAAAACCTAGATGAAAAATTGTGAAAATAACTTATATCTATATAATTCATCTTCGGAATCTTGAAAATGCGTTCAAGTCTAGCCATAACAATAATTCAAAGTAACTAAAAAAGAGATATTATATCAACAGCTACTAAAAACGTTCCACAATAATTCATGATTTTTCATTAGAATTGTTATTTGAAACTTTTCGAATTATAGTGTATTTATACGGTAACTGACGTTACAACTTTAACAACTTTACAACGTCACAACTTTAACTTTACAACTAAAAACTCTGATAATCCAGTATGAAAATAATAATATTTTGAATTTGAAATATTTATCTATATAGAATGGTCAACTCACATGCAGTACTGCTGTCCTGAAGAATTCCTGGCTCAATTGTGCATGTACGAAACTTGTCACTACTTAAATATAGTTCTCACTTGGTATAATCATAATTAAAGTACAATCATGGTTCATCATGAATCGTTAGTGTCTCCATGATACTTAAATCTAATGAGAATCATGAGTCTCCTACATTTATTGGGACATTTTGAATGTTCTTCCAAATGACACTTGTTTTATAGGTTCTGAAGATTGCACAGATAGCAACATCAATTTCTGATAATATGGTAGTTTTGAATAAGCAATACAATAGCTTCACCTCAAAAGTGTCTCATTAAACATCTACCACCTCAACATGATTGCAGTTTGGACAGTTTTGTATTTTCGCCAATGTATACAACTTGCTATCTTTTCATCAACAAACAAATGATGACATTTGTATAACATGCAAATCTAACTGAAGTCACGCCATCGTGTACGGTATCAATCTCAAATGAATTGTCCACTCGATGAAACTTTGCCATAGGTTGAGGCATAAACCGTTCTAAAGGTAATCAATGGTGTATCACCATTGGTTCATACACACCAATAAAGACTTCAACATAAATTATGCAAAAATTGAACAACAGTCTGAAAAATATCATTGTCTGTTCTGATAGACGAAAGTTAGAAGTGATTAGAGCAGCAAAAAAGTAATAATTCTTAGGCCTGGTTGCACAACAGCCGGTTAAATTTTAACCGTGATTGATTCCTCGAGAACCAATCAGAGAAGCCGTATTTTTAAAAACGCCATGGGATTAATCACGGTTAAATTTAACCGGATGTTGTGCAACCGGCACTTGAACTTGCGGTCTCCGCGAACCCACGTATACGAACTTATGATCATTCTCATTTCACATTGAAATTAAAATATTTCGGTACATAAACCAATTTGAGCTATTTTTCATGAAGCTTGAAGAATAATATAGACAACAGATTTGACGTTACGACTGAGCTTATTGAGTTCAATTCTAAAATAGAAAATATCGATGCAACTTATAATGTTCGATCAAAATGAGAGAGATTAAAGATTGAAACATATTGAATTCTGATTCTCTGGTTACTGCTATGCTTATTTTCCCTATATTGTTTCTCTAATCATTCCATTTTTCCCTCATTCTTTCATGTGGAAATATGAAAGCATATCTTAATTTTGGTCTCTCTGAAATTAAGTTACGAGCGCTAGAGAAAGAGCTACTTATATGAGGCTTCATCGAAGCCACTCTGTAACAGTGAAGCTCTGCTTCTCAATTAATTTATGTTCTGCTGTGCTTAAAATAATACCATTGATTCTTATTGGAACGTTCATACATTCTCAATCTGCCAAAGTGTAAAAAACTTCCATAACTTATTCATAAGTTAAAAGGCAAAAAATAAGATTAAATACAAAATTCAAATTACAATAAGAACCGATTTTATCATACTATTATCGTATTTTTGTCCAGCAGAGTGGGAATTCATTGGAAAGCAATGTTGCTCCCCTACACACAGATAGATAGTCTAGTAGGGGGATTCCAAAAAATATGTTGTATATTGTATTTCATATTCCTGTTTTTTAGAAAAATAAATTGAAATTGCTGTGTAGGAGAGTTCATTCAGTGATATTCATTGAGCCGTCGTTAATCAAGCAATCGTCAATGACGTCATAATATATTAAAACCTTGTGAGTAATATCAGGGGAAAGTAGAAAGGCTTAATGATGAAAATTTTGAATCAAATGAGAATGTGATTTTTACCATTCAATTCATCCACTTAATTACAGTCCCCTGATTACAGGAGCATTTGTTACATTGTAATAAACAAATAACTTGTTGATAGAATAAATAAAATAAAGGGTTTTGGGAACGGGATGAGGCCGCACTACCTGTCCTATGGGTATTTTGGTCCATAAAGGCTCAAAAAGGTTCATCCTTCAACTTTCTACTGTCACTCTATTGTTCTCTAATTCTGCTTCACTACCCTCATTAGTGGCCCCTTCTCTTATCTGGAAAGCCACTTTAGCTGTTAGCGAGCACAAACTAATCTCTTACTTTGCTTCTCAACTTTCATTTTCTACAATTTAGTCTAAATCTGTGATCAAGTAGGCCTACTTGTACTTGTATTATTTCCAATGGCTCGTTTCATGGAACTGAACTTGCTCTCAAGCTGTTTACTGAAGTAGCTCTGTACGCAGCTTATTGTGAAATCAATCAATCAATCAATCAATCAAGTTTATTTTTCCTTCATACAATGCATACATGAATGTATAATTACATAAATACAAATGACAATTAACAATATAAGTAAAAGTAAAATAGTATTATTATTAAATACGGAAAGTCCCTGAAAAGGTTAAAAACCTGAGCGCAGGTATATTGATAAATATAACGCATTTCAAGTTGAAACATTAATTCATTAACAAAAACTATAAATTACGTTGATTATTATAAAAGGTTCCTCTTATTACTGTTCACTACCACACTCATTATTTGTGATAGCCTCTATGTTGCCATAGAAGTTTAAAAATAGACCGTATTTCTAAACATTACTTGAGGGTAGAAGAATATTGTTATAACAATATTGTTAATATAAACAATATTATTATGCTATCTAAATAAATATTGTACATATCTTCTTTATGAATAAGGTCTTATTATTGATTGGATTCGAGAGAGAATACGCCATAGAATGGAAACGATCCACAGAGAAATTGAAATATTCAAGGATAGGATGAGAGGGCAAATATGATGTGTCAAGAGTAATCTCAGAGATAAAATCTGTGTGCACGCATGAGTTGTTTCCAGTTTGCAATCGACAGAATGGGAGATAAATAGAGATTGAGAGGGGAAGAGAGAGAAATAAATAGAGACAGAGAGAGAGAGAGAGAGATTAAGAGAGAAATCAGTGAGAGAGGGAGAGAAAGTGAGTGAGTGAGTTAGAGAGAGAATGAGTGGGAGAGAGAGAGAGAGAGGGAGTGAGAGAGAATATGAGAAAGCAACAGGGAAAAAGGGAGTGAAAAATCGTGGAAGGGTATGCGAGAAATGATATTGAAGAATATTTCCGTGTGCTTCCAAGCGTTAAAATTCAGGAAACAGGAAAACTGGATTCACTTGCTGAAGAGTGTCCAGTCCCTCAGGAAAGAGAGGGCAGTCTTTTCATTCTCTTCTCCATGACAACCATCTCCGCATATTTATTAGCACTGGAAAACTGAATAAACAAGGATGAAATCTGTGTTAGATTGTTTCATATTCAATTAAGATCGGACCAGAGCACAGAGCGTCCTATCTTTTTCATATTATTACATCTGGCAGCCTCCAATTTGTTCTGTTTATTGGCAACAAACTTGAAACAACTCATGCGTGACAAAAATCTCATCTCTGTTATTATTTAATAATATTTTTGACACAAAGGGGGAAGATTATCCTTTTATATTGAAAGAATTGGCTAAATTAATTATAGGCGGTGCGTACATCCTTAGTATTGGATCAATTTCGTTGCAGTTTGAGCCAGTACAAAAGTTTACTCTCCCATTTATTTGCTGATTCTATTCATTTTGTTATAGATTTTGATTTTAAAAATAAGGAAATTTATACAATTGATAAGAATGAGAAATGACGTATTGATACAGCTCTTCACTAACGACATTTTTCAGCACTAGCTTGGAAGTTAAACTCTACTGTGTCTAAATAAAGTAAATCAACACTGATTCTCAATCAAAATACAGTAGTTGAATATTGGATAAAACTACTTAAAATAATTATCTAATCACTGATTCATTAGTTTTTTTTTTGAAAAACAGATATCATCTGGTGTTTTGTTATTGTTAGTTTTGAAGGGACGGATTCAAGGATCCAAAGGTTCAAAGAACCCCACAAGTCAACCGGAGCTTATTGTGTTCCCAAGTACGTTAGTAGGGCAAACCAATATCTTTGTCCTTTACAAGATCAAGGCGTTTTCCCCAATACTAACACCTTATTCATCACCTGCTTGCTTGCAGCCAAACAGAGCACTTCTCCTTGCCCCTGGTCTCTCGCAATCCAGTGTGTATGCTAGGCAGTCTCTTCAGACTGATTGGTCCTCGTGACCTACGTGATTTCCACTCCTGGCCTTCTTTGAAGGTCCTTCCATTGAGAAAGGGGTCGCCAAATTGATTCTGAAGCTCCTGGCCAACCTCGACTCAGCCTCCTGACCCACATTTGTCCTGGAGTTTCACCCATCTCTGGTCTCTTGGGTTTTTTCTTTCTGGTGTTACAACTTTATCAATCTCTAGTGAACTGAAAGCTTGAAACTCTAGCAGTAGAATGAATAGTGTAAATAGAGCCATATGATAGGCCTACGTGGGCGTGTCTTGTCTTGGCCAATGGTAGAGCTCAACCTTGATAAGTCAATCGATGGCCAATCTAAATGCTTCATTCATACTGAATATCCTTCTGCTTGATGTTTGAGCTTGCAGTTTACTAGAGATTGATAATGATGTATGGTGTAGCAAGCAAGCATTAGTTTCTCAATTCTTCTTGATAAATCAGTGGCTGTGACAATTTATAGTCATGTTTTTAAAGAATGGATATATCTACCGCAACTTTATCTCCACAACAATATCAAGCAAGTTGAGTTTTTGGAGATTTTTCTACCAATTCGGAAGAATATTGGTGAGAAGCAATAACAATACAAAAAACGAAAAATTTTCTTTTTCTAGTAACAGAATGTTTTCTCATAAAAAATTGTGCTCTAGAGAAATTCCCAAAATTTGAGAGATCAAGATCGCCGAACCAGTAAAATACAGACAAACTTTACCAAGAATAACGCATGTCTTGCAGTGAGAATATTTTACAAATTCCACTGAATCACTTGTAAGAATTTAAATCGAAAAGGCATTGTGAATGATATTCTATGATATTATTTTTTCTACCCTCTCCAAAATAATCTAGATCCTATCCCCATTGCAATGAATGAACTTAGTTCTTATTGTAAGCTTAAAAATATAAATACGAATGTATTCTTAATCTTGAAATAATATCATATTATATCTCATTTCTTTGCAAAATAATGTATCATAACCGACAAATTGAGAATAATATTAATCCACTTCAATATATTATAGGTACTGACAGGTGATGAATATTATATAGAGATACATGAGGTCACATCAATATGAATTGATAATATTACACTTGAAGGTATTGCTATTATATTATGCTATTATAAGTACTGTACTTACTAATATTGAAAATACTGTATTACCTTTTAAGGTACTCTAGAATTAATTACAATTTAAGACTATTATCTAATCTGTCAGCATTTTAAATTCTTCTGACAGGCCAACCATAGAAATTACTGGATTACGAGTTTGGTTTAAATGAAATCAAGAAGGTTTCAGTGTTAATCTAATCAATATGAACTTTAAACATGTCAAACATGGTTGACCAGCAGAAATGAAATCCATGTGGCCTCTATAGTCACGTCTGGACATATTGACATTGTGTGAATGAGCACCCGTTTATCATTTCAGTCCACTATGGCCTGTGCAAACAATAATGTTTCACATTCTCTTGAAGGTTCAGAGGCCTGCACACGCTAGATGTCACGTTTCACTGAACTGAAATATCACACGTTCAATTATTTTTCTACTCAATAGGAAATACTACGATTACTTCAATTCAAACTAGAATAAAACAAGATTGAATGAAAAATCTCATTTTTCTACTTAGTAACTTACTTCAAACAACATGTATGCATAATAAATAAGTTGTTATAATGCAAATAATGTGTGATATTAGTATTAGTAAAGGTCAATGGGACATACTATTAAGCTAAATAGTAATGGGACATACTATACAGTTACTTATTACTAACAAGAAACAGTTAACCTAGTTCTAAAAATATTTACCATTCATACAATTAAAATTGAAGATGATGGTTTCTCGATCCATTCCGAGCTGCGATGTATTAACACACTTTTTCTATGTATTTCACACGACATTCAGTCAAATATTTAAGTGAATATCAATACTGTTGAAAATGATTGTGAGTCGAAAGTACTACAGTCAGTGAGTAAAAGAATTTGATTATTCGACACTTAAATAGTGCACTCCATTTGACTGCATGTCGTGTGAAATACATAGAAAAAATGTGACGATTAAATCATCATTTCCACAATAACAAAGAATAATTAGGGTACCTTATTTTTTTGGAAAGCAATACTTTCCTTTACTTATGGTAGGGCAAGGAAAGTAAAAATGAAATGACATAAAAGAGACATCTTTACAGTTGTATTAGATTGCGATTATTACGGTAGTTGGAATGGAAATATAATGTGGATTGATAACAAAAACTTCCATGATTCAAATATCCATTCAACAAACTATTTCATAAAGCACATCAATTATTTATTAACAATTCATATTCTTTCTTTTTGACCGAGCGAAGTGAGACTTGAATTTGCTTCTGTCTGTGAGTAACCAAGTCAGTGCCAAATGCATGAATCAATACTCATGATATTTGGATGGAACAGCGATTTTAAATAGTGCGACGACAAATTCTGTGGGAATGTTTCAAAATTCTGCATTTCAAGACAAATAAAGACAAAATCATTGTACCATTCTCTCTATATCTAAAAATTCTCTTCTATATCCTCTATTTTGGAATTACTGTACACGATCTAATACCGCACTAAACATAACCAGAGACTATAATGTATATTTTAATCAAAATTGAATAGGTACATGATAATCTATAGAGTGAGAATAAAATTCCAAATACTGAAGCATTGTCGACCTCAAAGTAATTCTGTATAGGTACTTTTATTCTATAGGGGAATAAAGTTTTTTTATTTAAGTTTCTATATAATTATTGGAAAAATGTTGGAAGTAAATATAGCAAAGTAATACAAAAAGCTGCTATCTAGAAAACAAAAATAAATCTTATAAACTCATGTAGTTGACAAATTCTCTTAATATTAGGGTTGCCATTGTGGCTGTCATAGTTTTTGCTTCAGTTTCGGTACGGTACCGGGCTCCTATAGGGATTCCTTTGAGACAACAGCTAATTTTATAATTATTCTCACAAGCTTCATAGGTCATAAATCTTAAAATTTGAAGACACTGAAGGTTTCTGAGCTGAACTCTCTAAGACCATTCAAATTCAAGTTTTTAGTACCTATAGTACTATTATAGTATAGGTACTTTTTAAAAGTCCTATAACTTAGTACTGTATAGTTGTATCAGAGACAAGAATAATATAGTTACTTATCTTACTTATCCTTCATCTATGGTTGTATACACTATACAGTATATTATTGTATATTTGAAATGAAGGCGCGTATCAAAACGAGTGAAGCTACCAACATAGAAAATTATAAAACCTCTACTTCTGTATCCACTACCAGTGATTAACAATATATTATTTAACTATTCTATGAAGGTTAAATTGAATTATAATTTTATAATAAATATGAATTAAATGATAAAATTGAATGAAAGCTTACAAAAAGCTAATATTGAAGCTACAGTGGCGCCACTAGTGGAGGAAATTGGTAAGGGCATAAATTGGGTCTGTTTTTCGATCAGTGTAGCCGATTTTGTGTACGGTTTAGTATTGATTTTTTTGAACAAAATATTTACAGAAATAGTTGCTGATTGGATCAATTATTGCTGATACCGTTATTTATTTATAAAATGTGATTGATCAGAGCACACTCATGCTTGAAATGGGCTATTCACCGCCTCTGGAAGGTTCTTGACTTGAAGTGGTAAGTTTGACAGTTCCCTATTTAACCTTAGTTTGATGATATATTGGGCCATTATTGGATGAATTTGTGTTTACTCGATATGTGATAATAATTACTTATTCTAGTATTAATCATGAGGAATTTGATGGAATTTTTACTTGCCTATCCTCTGTAAAATAATTTAAAGTTTACATCTTGACGCGAAAGTTACATTGATAATCTTGACATGCATGATAACATACTTTGAGCCTCTCAATGAGACCCATTGATGAATAAAGCATCGTAAATTTTGAACATAATCTGATATTTTATTCTTCATTCTTTATCGTTTTGTTAAAAATTTAGAATTTACTGAAGTATTACTGGACCGACTGTCAATGACAGTGGACCTTGAATGGCCAGCTGTTCATTGAAAGTGTTAGAATGTATTTTTCTCTTTGCTAATAGTGTCTATGATGTAGTATTGGAATACGATAATTGTGAGCTTCATATCTCAATACAATGTTTCACACATACTTGGAAATGAAACGAGAGTTTAGGTTAAACTGGGGGTAGGTAGGTTAGTTAGAACCTGTTATTTTTCCCATCGGCAAGATTAACTTAAAATGCAACTCTCTTAATAAAAATGCAGTATATTTGAAGTTAGGATAATAACTATAAATTAATGATGAATACATTGTCATTAAATTAGGTAGGATTATAATAATGGAGAGTACGAGATTATTATCAGAGGTGATTATTAATCTAATCAACCATTATAATCTCAATATTTTTGAATTGAATAGAGTATTTCATGCTCGTTTCAAGTAAATCTTGTAATATAATTAGTCTACATACCTCTGAGTTTTAATGGAGGAACCGCTACACCTTCTAAATAACACTTCCTATTAGAGTCGAATATTAAAACTTGAAGAGCAGAGAAAAGTAGGGATTCTGTGGGGCGATGTTGCCGTTCTAAAGCGGACAGTGCTCTGTAGTCTTTAGTGAGTGTCCAAAAACAGCTCATGATACGCATAGCTTCCTCTCTGAAAGCACTGCATCGACTGAGTCTGATCGTCAACTTGGTAACCGCGCTTCTTTCTTCCTTATCGGAGGGAGACCAACCCGGTCGTGTGTTGATGGGAAGGATATTGTTTTATATCTTTCTTAGATAATTTACAATTATTTTTTGAAACACCGCCGATTTATGAAGTTACATCACAATATTATATATCGTTATTCTAATTGCATTTAATCTTTATTCTCATTGATGAATTATTTATACTTTGTAAAATTCGTTGAATAACTAGCATTACCGTCATATAATGTAAATTAGTGTATAAGCCAGTAAATATTGTAACATACATAAATAAAGAGATCTAATCTAATCCTTTTGGGTCAAGTGGAAGAGGAGACTGTTATTGCCTCCACACCCACAACACTTACAATAATTTAATGTGTGATAAAGAAAGGCAATTATCTATCTATCCATTACTCTGCTCCGCATATCTCTCAAAGTCAGAGGTTGTTTTATAGTCGTGTATAGACCGGAATGTATTGTGACTTACTTGAATAAATAAATTTTGAATTTGAATTTGAATTTGTTTTAATTTTACTATAGAGCCGTGTTAGACTGATTTTAGGAAATTGAATTTATTGATCATTCATAGATGTATTGTTTTTTTTCTGTTCCAGATCCTTATCGAAAAAACTGCTCGTTGAAGTCTGTGTCTAAAGCTTGAGTATGGTCTCTCCAGAAACTGCTAGTTACAGCTGGTTGTTGACAGGTAGAAAGTTTCTAAACAAACCGGAACGAAGAAAGCATTGACCTAACTAGTCTGATGAAAATGACTTCATGTCCGCTTGAAAGAAAGAGGTTCTTCTGCCGCGAGTGGGCGTTTGTGAAGCTATCGCACTGTTTGGAGCAGAGAGGCTTGTCGAAAACATGTGGTGCTGTAATAGTAGGAGGTCCAGGTTCCGGCAAAACTGCCCTTTGTTGTGAGATAGCTAGTCCCAGTCCCGGACCCACCGGCCGTCCCCAGCGAAGTCTCAACCGGCGACTCCTAGCGCATCACTTTTGTCAGGCACACGATGTCAAAACCCTAGCAGTTGCCGATTTTATTCTCAGTCTAGTCGAACAGCTATCCTCCAAACTCGCCAACATCTCCCAAGACTTTTGTAACCGATTGAGAACTGATCCTGAAATACTCGCCTTATTAAATAGAGATAGTTTATTAAAAGATCCTGACAATGTGTTCAGGAAAGCCGTTCTGTTACCACTATCCGATATCCGACCAGTACTCAACCAGTGCTACATTATCCTTGTCGATTCAATCGACGAATTCCATGTCTCCGGTCCGAAGTTCGAGAGGAAGTGCCGAAATTCGACTAGTCGAACTATCGGCGAACTGTTGGCCAACAATCATCATCTCCTACCACAATGGATTCTGTTGGTGATAACCGCTCGTCGTCAAAGCAAAGCGATTGCAAAAACGTTCTCTGGGTTTCGGAAAATAAGTCTAGATGATCTCAGAAAATCACAGGTAAGACCATAAAAACGTATTCTATTATTTTTTCTTGTTTGACACTTTCCTATTTCTGTTTTCATTTTAATCTTGACAAAGGAAACTTTTGAATTATTTGTGTTATCCTGATTTTCAATTTCAATAATTACCTCATTTATTACAAATTACTTTGCCTCTTTTAATGATTTAATGAGATCTACGGCTAACACATATCAGTATAATGGATTACTAAAATTTCAGTGTGGTAGGTTTTGAAAATAATAAGAGGAGTAGAAAACTAGTGATCAATGTAACAGCAAATAAAGGGAATTCAGCATGGAACTTTAGCAATTATAAATATAACCCTCACCAGATATTATTGGTGAAGAAACTAGGTTCTTCCTGGTATGCTTATGTACTGTATTTATTTTTATATTGTTTTAGCGCTAATTATCCATATAGCATTATTATAATTATTCATAATCATTAAGCGCATATTATTCATGCACTAGGTGCTCTGTAATTTAAAAGTTCCCTAATAACTTATAAAATATTCATTTTAAATCTTGAGTTATGTGTAGACTCATTAATAGATTTAAATACTTGAATACTTGTCAAGTTTGTTATCATTATAAAAAGTACAAAGAACTTCACATAAAAGTAAAAAATTCAAGTGCACTATGAAGAATTTATTATTAATTACTATTGACATAGCCACCTCTAATACAAGGCCCCGGCCAACGATATTGCAAAGTCGCAGTGTAGGCCTAAAATCTAATGCATTATTGGTGAAAAAGATTTTTAAAAATACCAGCTGATCTTTTTCACCAATCATATTATATTAGATTCTAGGCCTATGCTGCGACGTTGCAATATCGTAGGCCGGGGCCTTGTATTAAAGGTGGCTATGCTATTAACGATAATTTGATTGTTATTCATATGATATCAGTTTTACGAATAAAATATTTATATTATAATATATTGTCCAATCATATTTATATTGTTTCGAATTCGGATAAATTTTAATAAATACGGTACAAATAAATTACAATATTTAATCAATAAATACGGTAGTTTCAATGAATACGGTACTTTCAATAAATACGGCATCAATAAATAACAATATTTATTTTAATAAATACGGTAGTTACATTTTCTCAATGGCTTTTGAAAATATCAACAAGGCAAGGATTAAGAAATTATTTAGAATAGCATTGCAAGCCACCATTTTTTCATGAAATATATTCACAAATAGAGGGAATAGCAAATCATTTCGAATTAGAAGAGACCAAGGTCCATAAAATTCAGTCACAGATACAAGGAATAACAAACTATAATAAGTATTTAATATTCCATAAAATGCAGTGACCATCACAGTAAAACATTATTGTAGTGAATTATTTCTTGTTTATAACTTAAATTATACAGTTATTGTAAAATAAACTATATGTTATAAAATTATAAATTTGGAGAAAAATATATAAGGGTTCACCTGTTTTTCTTCTTTCAATATAGTTTTGATGATAAGTGAGTTTGGTACTAATGTATGAATAAATAAATAATGCAGCATGTATTGTTGATTGCAGGTTGTTAGAGACGTCCAGCAGTATATTCTATCTCGTTTGGAGAATGAGGAATCGTTGCGACAGCATATGTGCCGAGGAACAGCTGAGACCTTGAACCAGCTCCATATAAAGAGCAATGGCTGTTTTCTGTATCTGGAACGGGTACTGGATGGTGTAGCTGATGGCTGTATTGTTTTAAGAGAAGTCAAAGAAATTCCGGGCACCCTGAATGGATTGTACCTGTGGTTGTGTCAGCGGCTACTCAACTCTAAACATTTTTCCAAAGTAAGTTTTTCAAATGTGCTGGGTGCTTTCACTCAAGGTCAATAGATAAGAGGTAATACGCTTATCAGCTGATACAATAATCTTTTATGACATGTCACCTGTCATTTGAGTGAAACTCAAATTTTGACGTTTTTGTGATAATTGTGAATAAATAAATAAACGGCGTCGTGAAATTTCTAGCATGGAATCATATACGACAATTACGTTCTTATAGGAACGTTAAATCAAAAAACACAACCTATCTATAGTTATAGTTCTGGGGTAGCCAAACACCTTTTTAAAAAGAAAACTTTATTTTCAAACACATAATTATAAAATATACATCGAAAAAGAGAGAAGTGCTCTCGGTGAAGTTTGGCAGTAGACTAACTGAAAAAATTAATTGAGCCATAAAGAAGACAATGCATAGTCAGCTATATTCTGTAACAATAGGGTTGTAATACTATTACTATAGATATTTAACTCCTCCACCCCTAGACTGAAGCTGTCCTCAGCGATCAGAATTTTGGGTTTGGAGGCAAGGCCCAAGAACAAATGTTGGGGCTTGCGAATTTGCTGCCACATTAACATTTCTACAATTATTTCGTAAAGAAGTTACATATTTGATAAAGTTATATAATTTAAATACAATAAATATACTAAGAATAACAATAAAACATATAATAAAAATCCAAATATAATAAGTATCGTCTTTTGCAATGCTAAGTTCTTCTATTGCTAGTAGTGGTTCAATCTTAATATTTGCTTCATGTATAATATCAAAAGAAAAGTTTGTTTTCAATTTACGAAATGGAACTTCAGATGGGATTGTTATATCACTTTCCCAATATTCATGTATTTTAGGATGTTCGAATAACTGTTCTGACTTATTAAGATACAATAATTGAGTTGATTTTGGATATAATGTAGTGTTCTTTTTGTCTGATAGAATAATAGCTTTGTCAATTTTGTACAATAGATATTGATTGATAATTGGTATGAATTTTACAAAAGAAGCAGAATCATTAATTACTAATTGTTTACAGTGTTCTAATTTCTTATCTTCTAACATTCCACTTATACACTTATTTTTTATCACTGTCACATTTCTGCAGTAGTAGTTGTCACACAAATATTCACATTTACCAGATAAAATTTCGTCATATCTCAGGATAAGGGAAGGATATTCATGAATGGTGGTAACTTCAGTATTACGATAAACAGGATAGGATAATAAGAAGAAGGTTTCATAAGTAGGTGATTTTAAAGGGAATTCAATGAAGTAGGATATATATTCTTTATATATTGAGCAGTGTACCTTTGCTAATTGCCATAATACTTCTGGTTCTTCAGAAATCAATTTTACATTCGATTCAGAAATAAAATTATTTATTTCTTTATGGGATAATATACTAGAATGTAGAATATTCAATCTACAAAACTCCAAACTAGTATCTAAATCGCTTATTTTATTGAAGAGCAAACTTAATGAGCTAAATAAAAGGGAAAATTGCTGGTTCAGCTGTACAGTCGTAGTTTCATTTGAGAGAGTTTTGAAATAATTTATAATTTTCAAATTATTCCCATGAATCTTTTTCACATCAGCATTAAAATCGTCAATGAGCCTTTTGTTTACTGAAAATTGATTCTCAATATTATGCTGTAAGCGGTATTCATTTGACTGAACTTGAAATAATATTTTGTCGTATTTTTCTTTGTCGTTCGCATCCATGTTACCGGTTACCCATGAAATAGCTGAGCCAAGTCCATTGAAAAGTCCACGCTTATTTCTATTTTTGCTGATATTGATGTGATCTAGTTTTGTTTCTGTGTACTTTAAATGCATTGTTATGATGTCTAGACGGCCTTGATCGATATTGTGTTCACGCAAAGTGAATATTGTTCTTTTGATTGTATTTAATTCGATACGCAACATGTTCACATTAATATTATGCATATATGTGAAGGTTTCATTTATTATGAACGAGTCCTGAATTTTGATAGGAGTGATGCCTGATGTTTTACTTAGATCAGTCAATCTATACAGGTTTGCTGGTGTTAGGAACATCATCAGAAGAAGAAACATTGTTACCTGAAACAGATAAATTAGTTGATTTCTTTTTCTTTCGAGCTCGCTTCACTCGATTCGGATGAAGTTTGAAGGGTCTTTTCTGAATCGCTCTTGGATTAGTAGCTAATTGAGTTTCCTTATTGTATTTCACTTTGAAAAATTTAGGTTTGTCCTTTTTATTAAACGTTGTCTTTATGAAGGGTTCGTTAGGCATTTCAAAATCTTTTTCTCTAGTTTGATTTAAGCGATCAGTTCTGTTTTGTTTTTCTTGTCCTACTTTGTCTTTTACTAGTTTGTGAATAGTTTTCAGTTTTTCTAGATAGGCGTTTGTTCTTTCTTCAGCAATAAGGGCTTCCGTTATTTCATCAACATATGGATTTTTCGATACACCAAAAGTCATTTCCATAGGAGTTAGTTTCAAGGTTGAATTTATTGTGTTATTGAATGCGATAATTGCAAGTTTCATATTATCTTCGGGTTTGTTGTCTTTATTTTCCATTTGTATAGCATTAAGGAGTTCAATGAGTGTCGAGTGTGCTCGTTCCAATAAACCCTGGGAATCTGGATGTCCCGGTGTTATATAATAAGGTTCTATCTTATATAAACGCAAAAAATCTCGAAGTCCAGCATTATCGAATTCACGACCATTATCCATTTGGATTGTCTTAGGGCATGGAAATAGAGAAAAGTAATCATTCAAACAAGACTGTATTTCAAGTTGGTTCAAACTTGTTAGTGGATATGCCATGAGTTTTTTCGAAAAGCAATCTATTATCGTGAGGAATTTTATTCTACTGTATTGAAACGTGTCAATCTGTAATTTTTCGAAAGGTTTGTCAGGAGTTGGGGTAATTTTGTATTCAACTTGAACAGGTCTTCTATCATATTTCACTTTAGCACATACTGAACATTTATTTATATATTCTGTAATGTCTTTAAGCATGGTAGGCCAGTAGTATTCTCTTCGAATGTGGTTATAGCTTTCATTAATTCCACGGTGATACGTTTTTCCTACATGATAATTGGTTACAACTTCTTTTTGTTCCTCTGAATCAGTTATATCCAAATTCAGTTTCTTATATCTCCTAAGTTTCACAGAATTAAAATTAGCAATGATAACATTCTTAAAATTTTCAAAAATCATTTCATATTCTTTTTCCAATACACCTGTCCTGGAGCAAAGTATCCCATAAAGTGTGTTGGGTTTCAAGTATTGTATACACACATCATTTATTTCTTCAGGAGTGGATGAACTTTGAAAATATAGAGTCAATCTGTTTTTTGTAAAAACTTTTCTGATAACAGGTTCTTTGTTGCCACGTTCTAAAATGATTTGATTTTGTTCAACATTGATTATTTTGTCATCTTCCGCAATAACTACTTGTTCGTTCGAACTCTCCTGTGAATGTATTGTAACTAGACTACGATTATCAATTTCTTGTTCATTAGCATCATTATCATTATCATCATTATCATTAGCATCATTATCATTATTTACAATATTATCTCGATCGGAATTGTTAGTTTGTTCGGCAGATTTGCCTACATGTTGAAGAAAATCGTCAAGTGTGACGGTGTCTACTGAGGGAATGTCTGTGTTAGTGTTAAATCTAAGCAGTTCGTCCATGTCAAATTCGTCGGGGTCATCGAGATCATTGTTATTCTCGAGATCCTGAAAGTCATGATTGAAACCACGAAAACCACTTTCGAAACCTTGGAAAGGTTCGTCTTCATCATTTTCCATCATGTTAACGTCAAGTGGGCGTATTCTTGAAAGAGCGTCGGCTACTTGGTTCGATTTACCTTCCACATACTGGATTGAAAAATCAAATTCTTCTAGAAAGAGTTTCATACGAATTAATTTTGAATTCGGTTCTTTAATGCTGTGGAGCCATTGAAGAGGTTTGTGATCGGTTTCGATTATGAATTTTCTACCATAGAGGTATGGTCGAAAATGTTTGCATGACCAGACTATAGCTAATAATTCTTTCTCAATCGTAGAAAGATTTTCTTCATGACGATTAAGTGTACGAGAAGCATATGCAATGGGTAAGGTTTTACCATTGAATTTTTGTGATAACACTGAACCTATAGCATAATTGCTAGCATCACAAGTCAGAATAAATGTTTTTGTGAAGTCAGGTAGCTGTAAAATTGGATCGTTTTGTAATAGAAGTTTTAATGTTTCAAATGACTTTTGATAGTCTGGATTGTTTGGATTGATTTTAACATCTTTTTTCAAGGCGTGTGTGAGAGGTTTTGCAATCTTAGCGTAATCTTTTATCATTTTTCGATAATAGCCTGTCAATCCTAGAAATTGTTTAATTTCTTTTTCAGTTTTTGGGATTGGAAAGTTCTTAATAGCTTCTAGCTTTGAAGGATTGGGTTGAATTCCGCGTTCAGATATGATATGTCCTAAGTACAGTAATTCTCGTTTAAAAAACTCTGTTTTGTCCAGTTGGATTTTTAGATTATGATCTCTAAGTTGTTTGAAAACTGATTTTAGATGTTTCAAGTGTTCATCGAGATTATCGGAAAACACAATTATGTCGTCCATGTAGACTAACACATTGGGCATTCTGGAAAACAAAATGTTCATTGCACGTTGGAAAGTAGCTGGAGCGTTCTTTAATCCAAACGGCATTCTCAAAAATTCATAATGTCCGTTCTCAGTCGAAAAGGCAGTTTTTGGAATTGATTCCTTTTCCATTTGAATTTGATGGAATCCAGAAGCGAGATCTATCGCTGAAAAATAGGTAGCCCTTCCAATTTTTCCAAATAAGTCCTCAATATTTGGGAGGGGATATTTGTCTTCAATCGTTTTATCATTAATCTTCCTGTAATCTAAAACGACACGTATTTTACGTTTACCGGAGGCGTCTGGTTTTTTGGGCACTACCCAAATTGGACTGTTATATGGGGAGTTGGAATGTTGAATTATTTTATTCTGAAGAAGTTTGTCAATTTCTAATTCAACGTCCTTCCTGAACACTTGAGGGTATCTATAATTTTTAGAATATACAGGGATTTCGTCAGTAGTGTTGATTTTAAATTTCAACAGATTAGTACTACTTGTCAATTCATCATGTTCACGTTTGATGATTTCAGGAAAATTCCGTATTAATTTATGATATGTTTCCGCTCTTCGACATTCATGTGGTCCGTCCGAAGAAGTTTGGGAATTTCTCTTATAATATCCGATTTGTTTGATACATCTGAGTTATCAATTTCATCATTGTCAAAAATAGTTTCTAATTCTTCTATCTCCATTGGCTCGGGGCTTATGGTCATGAGCTCATTGGAATACACTACGCACTTACATCTATTTTCTTCTATACTAACAATACTTTCTTCAACGTAATAGCTTTCATGAGAAACAGCTTTAAGTAGTCCTGTCTTGAGATTAGGAATCGACCTAACTGGTACAGTAACAACATTAAATCCTGGTTTCAATTGAATTTGTTCATGAGAGTTAATCACTGATAACAACGGTTTCGAAATAGTACGATAATCTAACGTGTTGTTTGTATAATTTACATTGGCTTTGAGTTCTTTCAAAGTTTCGTGACCTAATAAGATATCGTATCTTGTTGAAAAGTCATACACGTACATTTTGATTTGTGAACTTCCTGGAACACAGTATTTGAGTTCATATAGATGTATTCATTTCCACCACTTTCACCGGCTGGTGTTTTTACTACGAACTTTTCTTTATATCTGGTCACATTGGGTGGTATGATAGAGGGGTTCACATAGTTCTTTGACGACCCAGTGTCAACCATCCATTTACGGTTAGCGTGGTCGACAAAATATGGGAGCGACTTATTTATGATATTCAATTCAAATTTTTTGGGGGTGTTTCCGCTGAGTGTGTTGGGCCTACCCCTAAAAAATGAGCCTGCATGTTGTTGAATGCTTCAGTAAGTGAAGTTAGCTGGTTTTGCATGCTTTGGATTTCGTTTCCGAAAGGATGAGATGAGTTATCTGTCAAGTCATCTTGCAAATGATGCACTTCAAACGGAGATTTTGAGTTCAGTTTGAAACGATTAGAAGGATTAGTTTGAACTGTGCGCATGCTGACAGTGTTTTGTGAATCCCACTTACTATTATGTGGTTGTCTGAATTGAGGATTGATTTGCACAGGCCTCGGTTGGTGAGGAAATTGAGCAAATTGATTTTGAGGAAAATTTTGTTGAAAGTTTCTGTTCTGGGGGAATGTTTGCTGTGATCCATTATTCTGTTGGAAGAAATTCGGTACTCGAGGTTGCGAGAAGTTGTTAGAAAAAGCTCTGTTGCTTGCTTGATAAGCATGAGTGAATGTGTTTGATCGCATTGGCGTTTGATTAAAAGCTCTTGAATCAATTTTATTGATAGTACTGATAGTTGATTTGAAGTTCAAGCTCCTTAGAACAATACTACAATCATTAATAATCTTATGTCTAGCATCGTCAAGATCGTGAATTTGCAGGATTTGCAAATGAGAGCCCAAAGTTGGATGAACTCCGTGAATCAATGTACGAGTGAGAGTTGCGTTCAACTGCTGCATTAGATTTGTCAAAAGTTCACCTTGGATACCATCTAGTTTATATTTAGTCAACACAGTTGTGCGATTTTCATCCAGGCGATTAATGAATTCGATCGGGTGTTCATTTGAATAGGATTTCATGAAAGTGATTTCCGCAATTAGGTCTGGAACGGACCTGTTGTCAGCGAAGTTTGTTTTTAGAGCGGCTATCAGCTCGGTTACAGTTGTACAATTATTATTAAAAACAACTGATTCTGCGGGTCCTGAAAGACGGCTTACGGCTGCCCTGAAAAGGAGCCAGTGATTTTCTGTTTTTTCGTCAATGTTTGCACTACAATAGGACACTAGTAGTTCATTACAAGTACTAATAAAATGTGGTAGCTTATAGCAAGTACCATCATAGTGGGGTATGAATTTAAGAATGTCATGAGGAATTTGTTTCGAGATATTAGGCATTGTAGGGTTTGGTTGAGGAAGAGATATAACGAAATTACTCACAGTCGATTGAGGTTGGTGGGCGATGTTCCGGTTGTCGTCAGCGTCGGCGTCGGCGTCGGTGTCGTCTTCTCCTTCGGATGATATAAGGACAGCAGGAATCCTCCTGAAGGTGGCGAGATCTCGGTCCCTCTGTAGAGTCCTCTCGTCTCCTGCGGTGGCCAGCGTGGGGTTGAACTAACTGCTAGGCTGGATACGGTTACAGCGTGATGGTGATAACAGCTTGATGGTAGTTTTACTTCCGTCTCAAATTTGTGGAAGGAGTCTTCGTTGTCTGCCAGGTTGAACTTCGAAGGTCGCAGGTGTGGTACGCAGAGAACTTGTCTTGAAGGGTTCACCTCACTCACTGGTTTTCCGGATTTTTCACGAAGTCGAAATTAAAGATCGCGAATCGAAAAAAACTTGTTGTTAAATGAACAACCTCGAAAAAACGTAAGGAAGGTAGTTCGGGCGCCAGTTATAGTTCTGGGGTAGCCAAACACCTTTTTAAAAAGAAAACTTTATTTTCAAACACATAATTATAAAATATACATCGAAAAAGAGAGAAGTGCTCTCGGTGAAGTTTGGCAGTAGACTAACTGAAAAAATTAATTGAGCCATAAAGAAGACAATGCATAGTCAGCTATATTCTGTAACAATAGGGTTGTAATACTATTACTATAGATATTTAACTTATGATATTGTATGCAACGACATAGATAATTTCAACTGCCCAGCATATTCAGGAGGTTGAATACTTGAAATACACTTTTTGTGTAGTTGAGAAGTTGATATTGTGGTAATTATTCATATCGAATGAATAAGACTAAGAAATTGTCACAAAACCACTGATTATAAAACTGTGTTTATCAGAGATTGACAATGGTGTAATAACCGAAACCGGTCTTTCTAATTATCAATAAATCAGTGGTTTTGTGACAATTTCTTAGTCTTTTTCATTCAATACTTGAAATACCTCGGCATGACATTGGACGTTCAGTTGAATTGGAACGTAGATATTGAAATATATCTTGTTATAGACTGTAGGTAATTCTCTTACTTTAGAAATAAATATGTGCTCTGATTATATCACAACAATATTATATAGCGCATTAATGGAAAACATGTTGCAGATTAGTGTAACAATGTCAGGAAGACAATATATTAAAAAGAAATACTTCATTTATTCATCATTGTTGAGAAACATCAACATTGTCAAAATAGTTGAAATTTTTTAAAGAAATAACTGAAATCTCATTCTATCAATCCTCCAATTTTTGGCCAATAATGTGCACCTCGTTATTTATTTTTCTATCAATAGAAATTCAAAATAGCACCAGTTACAACCGTTTAAACGCCCAGTTGAAAAATTGTTATTGGAAAAAATTTCAGGTTGAAAAATTAAGCTATTTCTAAATGTTAATTCATTCTTTCTAATGAAAGTATTATTTTTTATTGCTTTTTTATGTTTCTATTAACCTATTGAAATTCAAAATTCACCGATTTATTTTTGAAATAAAAACTATTTTTTAAAACATGTAATGCCTAACATAACTTTACTATGAACAATTTATTGGACTAGATTTAGGAACAGTAGAGGGTTTGAGCTACAGTGAGATTTACTTGAAAGTGTCAGAATTCCCCACAACATGAATTCTTTTCATGCAACCATTGCTAAGAGTTTATAGTGAATTTCTCTATAGCGCCTGTTTTTTCCATTCTATTATTTTAATGTTTGAATCGAATTGAAAATATCTTTTACCATGGAACAGTATCAAAACAAGTAAAGAAAACACAAAAAAGCTTTTAACAAACCTCAAAAATTTGGGTGGCTTGTTGGAGTAAGTGATAACGCGCTGGTCTAATAATTAAGAGAACCCGAGTTCGAATCTCGACCGGGGCAAAAGTTTTTGACCACAGCACAATCACATAAATACGGCCACCCCGTCTTTCAGAGGTGACGATAAGCTGTCGGTCCCGACTACCTAAAAAGTAGTCGTCATCTGTCATAATCATCCCTCTCACTCATTACCCACGCACAAACCTTAGAGCTTATATGGGCATTACCCTCAGTATTATCATTATTTAACCACAAAAAAATTAATTTGTCATGTACAGGTGCATAAGAGCAGTGTCGAAACAAGTAAAGAAAACACAAAAAAGCTTGTGATTCATCAAATTTATTATTTTGTATCTGCTAACCTAGATACTTTCTATTCAAGGTACGTCCATTGTTGAACATCATACTCGCTTCAGAACAGCCTTTGACAGAGAAGGAGGTATGCAGCATCCTCAATGTCTCACAGCCGAATTTGACCGGTGACGAGTTGCACCGGTGTTGCCAGATTGTGCGGAGGGTTCTGTGTGTGTCACGGGATGAAACACTGCGGCCGTTCCATCACTCGTTTTCCGAGTGGCTAATTGACGTCAAGCATTCAACGCAGAGATTTCTCTGCTCTCCAGCCAGTGGTCACGCTATGATCGCAATGTACCTTACCTTGAGGTTAGTGAATTACCGTTATAGAATTGAAAACATATTTGCTACTAGTAGAATGTGTTCATTTCTTGATCAAACCCTTTGCACTCTCCTGGCCAGTGTCACTGGACATAGCCGATTCACTTGTAAGCTCAAATTTGTTTAGTGTCTGTACTTCCGCTCAGCTCTCCTGTCCAGTACTGCTGGACAAGGCGGTATCCATAGAAAAATATTTGGTTGCCATGGAAAAATTTGTAATGTGAAATTTCATCTTTCAATATTATTATCATCAAAATTGTATATTTGTTTGCTTTTCAAATGTGAATCTGTGTTTAGAAATAAGTTTTCTTAACTTTAAACTTTATAAAACAGAAACTCAGAAAGTGAAAGTGCAAATTTTTAGTGAGAAAATATGAGGAACCCAATGTATAACATATAAACATGAGTGTTAATAGGAAATGACATTGGGTAATACGGTGAGGCAGAACATCCAAATTAAAGCTAATTAAAGCCATATGATTAAATAAATGAGGCGGTATCCATATCCCACTCGTAATAAGATTCACCCACGATGTCTCTACAGCTCGGACTTAATTTCTTCTTTCAAGGCACTCCTTATTTCTTGAGGATTTAATTCTTGGTCAGCCATAACGAGAATTGAAGTCAAAAATTTAAAAACCTATAAAAACAAACCATCACTCCAACTTACTCAGCTTCTAGTTTAACAATATCTATTACTAGATAGTGAGGAATCAACGCATTATACCCACAATGCTTATTTATAATGCTTTCATATCTCACCGACAGACTGCAGCTCTTTACAGACAATTAGAGAATATAAGCAAAATATCCAACTACGCAGTTGTCCAGCATTACTGGTCATGAGAGCACATCAGAATTTTAGTTTTGTCAAGCCATGCTGGACAGGAGAATTGAGGTGTCGATTGTAATGCAGTAAACTACGAGTGGATTGGGAAAATGGCGCTGTCCAGTGTGCAGGAGAGCTGGTGGGTCTCATTCATGTTGAAATGAAAGAGCGCAAAGGGTTAACCAAAACATTCTAAAAGTGCTAAATAGAGTTAGTTTATTAATTTGTTCATATGTAGCCTATGTATTAGTTGAATGTGTCGGTAGAGTTGATATAATATTTGTTGTTCATATTTATGTACTAGTTGAATTTGTTGATAAAATTAACCAAAAGTTAATTAATATATTAATAGTGTATATTAGTATATTAATAGTGCTCACTAGAGTTTATATATTTGTTCATACGTATGTACTAGTTCGCTCATTTGCGTTCTTAAAATTCACCAAAAGTACTAATAGTGCTCTATAGAGTTTATATATTTGTTCATACGTATGTACTAGTTGAATGTGTCGATTTGTACATAAAATTAACCAAAACAAGATACACCACAATAATAATTGAACTATTCTTATAGTGTTGAATAGAGTTGATTTGTACATAAAAATTGAACAGAGAATATTAAGGGTGGCCACTAATGACAGGAACACATGTCGTCATACTTTTGTGTCATCACAGCAAAAGGCTTCGATAAACATTTTTTAGGTTTTTTATATCTTCAATTCCTGTTGTTTATTTTCTCTTCGATGCTGTATTTGAGGTTAAAATACTCTATTATCATTACAATTGATTTATTTATTGTTAATTTTATGTTAGATGCTGCTGTTAAACAGCTGTTATTTGTTCGAGGCTTTTCGCTGATGACACAACATGCATGACGAGCATGTGTGTACACAGATGGGCATCATGCTTGTCCCATCGTTAGTGGTTACCCTTACATTTGATCACCATGTATAATTTGAGGTAAATAAGTCACCACAATTACACTGAAAACATCTTCATTCATTACTACGATCTCCTCGTGCTGATCCATTAAAATAGTGTTGATTAGTGAATAAAAATTAAAAATAAGATAACTTACAATTACAACATGATCATCATTTTTCTTACCTTGATAAGTTGAATTGTTCATAAGTTGAATATCTTCATTCATAGCTAGATCATTTGATTAATGTCGATACATAAATGAAAATAAAAGTAGAAACATAATCCTGTTTTTGAAACCAATATGTCTACAAAAATTCGGTAAACGAACAGTTATGTTGGAATGATTTAGTTTTTCATCACTTTCAAGTGATTTATTTTATAATATGAAATACATATTATGAATTGTGTGTTTATGTTCCATTATCCATTATTGTTTTGCTCTTTCTTGAAGTTGATAACTTATTTGTATTCCCAGTTTTGCAACGTTTCTACTAACTTTCATTGATTGAATTTCCAATCTTCTCTGCTATTTTTTCGTGAAAAGACTGTTGAAAGCAAAAATAGAATAAGACACTTATTAAATCTTAACAAAAATACTATGAGATAGTTCTTCATAGGAGTATCTACTATCATATCCATATTATTTAATACCTTATCAGGCAAATATCTCAAACCTCTTCAATGTTTTAATCAATATTCTTCAAATTATAGGTAATCAAATTAGAGAAGCGTGCTTGTCATTTTTCATTTATTTATGCTGTTCACGACTCACTTTGAACAAAAATAAGCCAGTTCGTTTTAACAAAATGTTTATTGAACATTGATATTTTTGGATATTCAAATTTTTCATAGTCCAAAAATGAATCGATGTGATAAAGTCTGGTGCATTTTTTTTTTTTAATTTCTCTAATCGCTCTTCCATGTTTTAGAATAATTTGTAATTTATAATTATTCAATTTGAACTAAAATAATTCCTTATAGAAAAATTGAAAATTATAAAAATTTAAAATACAATAACAACATTATCATCATGTTTCTTACCTTGATAAGTTAAATTGGAAATATCTTCATTAATAGCTAGATCATTTGATTAGTGTCGATACTAAGTGATAACTAAAATTTTCTAAAATTGTTTGTTCAGTAGTTGATGAAGGATATCAACTTGTTGATACTTTTTCTGCCGCATTGGACTTCTCTTAAGATTTAATATCTTATTCTATTTTTGTTTCGAACAAAGTCTTCTTACTGGAAAGTATCAGAAATTTGAAAATATAAACAACTTCTAAATAATTTTAATTCACTTCACTTGTGAATAAACTTGAATATTAACTAGTATAAATAATAACTAGTCCAAGTTTTTATTGTAGAGTGGAAATAAGCAATTTCCAGTCCCCCCAACTAATTTTCAAATTCATCGGGCTTCATTCAGGAAACTATATGCAAGTCACGTTACCAAGTTTGGATTCTACTAATATGGGTTTACCTTACGGTTTTACTAATATGGTTTGTACTAATCTGGTTTTATTGTTCAGATTCATTAAACCCTACATTCTATTATATTATATATTTACTCACATATTGTATGTGTAAAGTAATGCTCAGACCAAAATCTGTAGCTCTGCAGAGTCTGTGAATGGATGGATTTAAAAAGATCTGTCGCCGGCTTAATCAATGCGGGTGTTCACACCGACATCTATGTATCTGCCAGCTGACGTTCCAAGAAAACTCTGCTCGCATGCAGATGTTTTCGAATCGCTAGGAGCGATTTTCTCCAGGCATCCGAGTGTATGTTTGCGATAAAGATCTCTCATCAAAAACCTAAATCACGTAAAAATGGAGATAGAAGAATTCTAATTTAAGATTCGGATCAAACGCCTTGAAATAAATAATTTGGCTCGCGTTTGCTCGAAAAATGAGAAATAAATGTAACAATAAAAAATTTTGGAATCAGAGTGCAACTGAGAACAGACCGAAAATAGCTCTGCCAGCCCTAGCCCTGTAAGTGAGAAAATTCTTGCAATACCAATATCTCATAACCTCAGATTCAGTTAATGGTGAAGCATTGCTTTTGGTTCTGGTGTGCACTTTTCATGCATGATCTTTAGAATCAACTATAAGAATCAAGATTATACATCAATATGTATAACTTTGATTCTGAACCAAAACGCTCAATGAATTGAACTTTTATTGAGGTCCCTTCATTTTCAAAATATCGAGAGTGGAATGTATTATACTGTTGGGAATTCATGAGCTGACAATCATCATGAATTTGCATGATATATTATATGCTATTAGGTTGTATTCAAATTGCCAAAATTTTATCTGAAAGTGAAGGAGAAAAAAGTTGAGCTATGCATTTTTGAAAAATCAATCTGCATTCTCAAGTGAAGATATTTACTCTGTCCCATGATTTCATCCAAAAGATTCAATTAATGATGGAGCATTGCTTTTGGTTCTGCTGTGCAATTTAAGTGTTACTTCATACGTGATCTATGTATTGTAAAATGTTACTTTATATTTGAATTGAACTAATTTTCAGGGGTACATCATTGAGCAGTGATGAAATGCACAGTCTAGCCCTGCATCTGAGTTGCTTGCCAGTTGACACCAAGCTGACACCTCTGCTGTGTTTGTGGCTGATCGGCAGTGGGGCCCCCCTGGAGCAATGGACTGGCCCTGGACCCGGCTGCGATCTGCGAGCTACCAGGCTCATCCAGGACGCCAAAGTTAACCTAGCTGTTGAACCCGTTGCCGCAGCTGCTGTCCCACAGGTGCTATTAATTAATTATTTATTTTCATTAATTATTTTTTTATTTTCTTATTTATTTATTCATTCCACACAGTTTATAATTACTAATTTTTTTATTTTCTTATTCATTTCATATAGTTTATAATTAATTAATAGCTCTCCCTGTACCGCCTGGTTCATGGGCTCGAATCCCGCCTGTGACATGGACGTTTGATCAAATCACCCAAGCACTTGAAAAAAAATTATTCTCTGTGTCACAATTTCGTACATTACAAAATGCTTTCCATTAAAAGTCAAGTCTAATGCCTAGACTACGTGTTGGCCCAGCCAGGCCCAGTCTACAATGTGACCAGTGCCCAACCAAGGCCAGCGTTGACGAACCACCCATCCACACACTGACGCTGGTCGTCATTGGCCTTCATTGGGCCAACATGTGGATGCGGCATTACAAAACTGGTTTTCTTAATCTCAAGCCATAACAACAACCGCATCGAAAACCTTCAACCAACCAGAAATAATTTATACTCTAACCCCCAGTTGCACGTACGTCGGTTAACGTTTAATCACGATAAAATGCTATACTTTAATCGAGATTAGCGCTAACCGATGCATTTTGATTGTACAAAACATAAATTTCAAGCGATAACGCTGATTAAACTAACCGGCGTAAAAATTTAATTCTTATTAGTTGCCACCATTTTAACGGCGATTAGCTGAAATGAAGAAAATTTGGTTGCACAAAGGTAAAAATCGAAAAATAACGCCGGTTAAACTAATCGATGTAAAAGATTTTTAACATGTCATTCACGGGGAATTAAATCCAACTAACGCCGATTAGGTACCTACTGATAGCTGTCTTACAATTAGTTTTTGGTAAAAAAACTACAAAATTCAAAGTATGAGCTAAATGTATGCATGAATCTCATCCGTTAATAAAATAGAGAAGTGTATTCAGCTAAAATTATATTCTGATTTTTGAGGTTAGTTTTCGATCTGGTTTGTCTGCAGATAGCACTTGACACTGGCGACAGACAGGACATTTTTTTATGGCGCATGCCTAATGATTGATCACCGCTTCAATAACATAACCTCAATTTTGTGCCATTTGTTCAGAATAATAACATCTGTCGGTTAAATTACAGTGTTGCCGGATTGTGAAACCTTAAAATCTTGGCTAGTTAACCGGAAAACTTAATCGGGATAGAGAACTAACCGATCTTTGTGGAGCAGAAATGAATCCATAAAACTCAGTTAATGTCCATATTTAACAGCAACTGGCCCTAACTCTATTCAAGCATCACCAGCGTCAGTCTTTGGCTACTGTTTAGAATGTATACTTATTCAACAGAAGGAATGTAGTACATATGAATATCGTCATATCAGAAAAAAAACAAAAGTAGCTTAATAATTGATATAAAAATGAAGCACTTAGGACTATTGATCCGTGATGCAAATTACATTTTTTCCTCCACCTCCATTCAAATAAATGTATCTGTGGCGTACTGTAAAAGCCACCAATGTCAATTGGCATTGAATTGGAATTGACATAGGTAGCTCCTGCACCAATTTACAGAAATATTGTTCAATCTCCATTTATCATGACCCTTTGCTTAAACAGTTTGTTTAAACAAATCTTTCAAGCACAGATAAAACAAATAAGACAGTTTATTATACAGTAGAACAACTCTAGATTGTTCGATAATCTATATCGCAATTTTGCTCACTATTTAAAATTTTCTTAAATTCAAATAAATTCTTTATCAGGTGGAGTTAGGACTCCCTATCTCAGTAGCAGTCATGGAGATCCCACCCATGTGAACCAATTTGAATGGAGTTATATTTAGTCCCTAGGGCGCGAAGTGATCATTTTACTCTCTTGGGAAAAGAATTAATTATTTAGTTTACTGTCCCATAGAATAAAATGAGAATCTTTGGATAGTAGGTGTAGGTAAAATCATTTTACTCTACTGAATCTGGTCTGTTGGAATAGAATAACCTGCCACAACATCGACTGTTTTGTTAACTTCTACAAAATGTTTTTAATTATTCATTCTTTTAAAGTATTACGGTCTAAGGTCCGTTTGCACAAAAGCCGGTTAAATTTTAACCGTGATTAATTTCACGAGAACCAAAACAGAAGGTCTATTTGATAAGACGGCTTCTCTGATTGGTTTTCGTGGAATTAATCACTATCAAAATTTAACCAGCTTTTGTGCAACCGGCACTGAGGTGGATAAATTTGTGTACAGGGGTAGTTAGAGAGAGGTGAGGCTAATGTGAGGATTTAATTTCACAAATTTATGTTCCCAAATTATTTATATTCAACATCAAAACATAGTTACCAATTGCATATAGAACTAATTTAACAACTCACAGCTGATGATGTAGTATGTAAGTAGGTACTCAATGCTCTTTTTATGGCTACTGAAACTATTGAAATAATACTTTATAAAAATTAATTATCAAATGCTTGATAACTTGTATTGTGTTTCAATAGATAAATAGGTTATGCCAACTTGCCAAGAAAAGTGGTTTCATAATTTAAAATTATTCATAATGAATAACGATTGTTAACTTCTCCATACGATAATTTGAGAAATGATGATTTAAAGGCGAATATGATTGCTGAGCTCCTGGTTTTGTTATTCGGAATTAAGTTGAGCTTGCAATGTGAATTGTTGCATTATCTGATCTCAGTCAGAAACAACCATATAGTTGTTCAAACCTTGTATTGATTGTATCATAAGGTAAGGCATATTGTATCATATTATAAGGTATGGTAACAACCATATCTTACTTGTTTTGAATTTTACTTGGTTTAAAAAAGTGGTTTCATAATGTAAAATTATTCATAATGAATAACGATCGAACTTCTCCGTACGATAATTTGAGAAATGATGATTTAAAGGCGAATATGATTGCTGAGCTCCTGGTTTTATTATTCGAAATTAAGTTGAGCTTGCAATGTGAATTGTTGCATTATCTGATCTCAGTCGGAAACAACCATATAGTTGTTCAAACGTTGTATTGATTGTATCATATGGTAAGGCATATTGTATCATATTATAAAGTATGGTATCAACCATATCTTTCTTGTTTTGAATTGTACTTGGTTTAAAAAAGTGGTTTTACAATGTAATGTAAAATTATTCATAATGAATAACGATTGATAACTTCTCCGTACGATAATTTGAGAAATGATGATTTAAAGGCGAATATGATTGCTGAGCTCCTGGTTTTATTATTCGAAATTAAGTTGAGCTTGCAATGTGAATTGTTGCATTATCTGATCTCAGTCGGAGACAACCATATCTTAATTGTTTGGAATTGTATTGTATCATACATTAAGACAATAATAAATTATTCATATGCACATTTGGAATTGGCAATATATATTTAATACACCACCTTAATATTTCCAGTTTCGTTATTCTTATATTGGTCGTATGCTCTTGCTATGTTAGGTGTTCTCTTGTAACGAGAAAAATCATTTTTCAGGAAGAAGAAGAGGAAGAAGATTCTGGAAATTTGATGATGGCGGAGTTATGTCAAGCGGTAACTGAGAGCAGCCCTCTTGAAAGAAACCTCCACGCCTTGGCTGCGGAGAATAACTACCTACTCATGGAGTGTGTTCTGGCAGAAGGAACGGCTTCTGTCAATGAAACAGACAGGCATGGTCAGACTCCGTTCAATGTGGCTGCTAGACTTGGCCATGTTGAAGTCGTTAAGGTTTGTTATTCAAATTAACTAGTTTCTTGTACCAATTTCTACAGACAATTACACAATATCCGATATGTTAAATAATATTTCTGTGATTATTATGAGAAGTGTTTACATAAATTCATTTAGACTATATTTTTAATTCAAAATTAGGGAGAGAAACAATTTCAGGTTTATTTTGTTGATTATCTCCCAAGCATTCATTTGATGTTGTGATTGTGTAAATGAAATAAATGATACATGAGCTGACTATAATTACTAGCTGTTACAATCACTTGTTATTCATGAGATATCTTGCTTCATTCACTCATGTTCTATTCTTTTAATTAAAGCCTTCATTTCTTCTATGACTTTTTGTATTTTATAAGATATCCTGTCTCATTCACTCATGTTCTATTCTGTTAATTAAAACCTTCATTTCTTTGAAAATATTGGTCATCTTTATAAAAATATCAACATAAATAATTTGATTATTTTATATGATTTTGTGCCACTATTAATAACATTTTGAAGTAACAGTACAATATAATAAAAGCTCACAGGAGTGTGTCTGATCGTAAGCTTATATTGTGCTTTTTGTTGAAATACAATTTGATTTAATCAAAAGTACATATTGTGATGAATAAACTTTGTACAGTACAGACATTTCAATATTTACTTGATTGAGAAATGAGTGAAAATTATTCTATAAAATATGTTTTATACTGAGATTTCATATTTTCAATTTTCACTTACATGAATGAACTTTTACAAAACTAATGATAACAAACTACATTTTGTGGCTCTACTGAACTATTGCAGTTTCAAATCTTGCACTGGTTTTATTCCAGGATGTCTGGTTAATAGGTTAATACTGGCTAATACTAGGATGTAATAACACTGAATGTCATTTCAATTCTAAGTCCTTCACTGAATCAGATATAATTTATATCCCCTTAAAATAGCTTATCACAACTAAAGGGATTTCAGTAGGTGTTAGGTTCTCTATTAATCAAATCAATTTATTCGCAAGACATACAAATATCAACACCAAAAGTCCACTTTATACACTTCATGCAAATCATTATAGATGATCCACTGCGTATAAAATTTAACTCATGTATCAGAAAAGCTAAGCTTATGGGCTGAACATAATTCAGATTTGCTCATCAACTATCTAAATTCGGGGGGGAAATAGTTTTGGATTAATTCTGTTGTTTCTCTCCCAATCATTGTTTTGATTTTCTGCATGTGTAAATGAATAAACATTCAACTGTCTATTTTATTTTTCACTGAAATAAAATGAGATAGAATTTAGAATTAGATCATGTTTTATCAAATCCAATTAAAAAAAAATGTTTATTCATTCACGAAATACGACAACTTCCATTGAAGTCTTCCTTTAATGAGGAAGACAACTTCCATTGAAGTCTTCTTTTAATAAGTATGATTTCTGTAGGTAATATGTTGTTCATGATTTTTTATTTTCAGCTGTTGTTGTCTGCTAATGCTGACGTTAATCATGCGGACTGCGATGGATGGACTGCACTAAGAGCTGCCGCTTGGGGCGGTCACACGCGGGTAAATATCCACTTAACGATAAATAGATTAAATATTCAAAGTTCACTTTCTTGTTTAGGGCTACTTGTATTTACAAAAAGTTGAAAATGTTTTAAAAAATGTGGGCACAGAATAGCCGAGACGACTAAGGTGGGCCGTCCACTAGAACCGTTTTCGTCCGAACTAGCATCGGCCGAAAACTACCGAACGCGACCGAACGATCCCCCAACAAAGAAAGGAATAGATGCTCGTCCATTGCAACAGGTTCATACGGCCGTGCATGGCCGTCTCCGGCCGATCAATTTTTCGATCCGAATTGAATGGGATTTTCCGGCTCTATCCGGCCGAACTAACTAGTCGAGCTGAGACAACAAAGTGTTCCTAACCTAAAATTGTTTTTGTTTTTTGAAGTTGTTCTGTTTAATAAAGTTGTAACTATGGACAATGAAAAGTTGATAATTATTATGTAACGAAAATCCTAAATAATGCTGTAAATCACCCCGAAGACTTCTGCTACTGCAGACATTGACAACAGGGTTAACAGCCAGACGGTAATTCGATGAGAACTACTATCCAAAAATTAGTTGCCAGCCCGGGAATCGAACCCGGTACCTCCCAATTGCCAATTTTTGGATAGTAGTTCTCATCGAATTTCCATCTAGCTGTTACCCTGTTGTCAATGTCTGCAGTAGCAGAGTCTTCGGGGTGATTTACAACATTTATTTAGGATTTTGGTTAATTAATAATTATATATTAATTAGCATTTGAATAAATTCATTCTCTATTTAATTCCATCTGTAAAAAGTTGATCAGTTTGGTTCAAGAGCATTTTCCATTGTGGGATATGCGAGACAAAAGATATCATCGTTGTGATGTTCAAAGGAATCTGTAAACAAAGATTACTTAATAATGAATAACTAATTTAGTGGTTATTTGTTGAAGGTAAGATTATTATAATGAATAATTCATGTAATGGATATTTGTTTATTCAATTTTTAAAAATCTCAATATAATCATTGTTTATGAAAAATGTTAGTGGCTATGATTGTAGTTAATTTAATAATATTGGTAACTAGACTGACGTAAACGGTTCCAATGGACGACCATATTCGGCCGAATTAACGGCCGGCAGATTCGTCCGATCCAACAGCCGAACGGATCGGTTGAATACGGTTCCAGTGGACGGTTACCTTAAGGCGTTGACCCTTCAGTCTGATAATTTATTATAATTTGGAGCAGCTCCCTTTCAAACAGTTTTGCAATGAGGTGAAAATAGAATCTTTGGAATGACGAAGAATGAAGACTGATGCAATTTTTTTGCATGAATATCTTCATGGACGTGTGGAAGTTGGCGACCGAGGAGTTGGTGCCGTTGTACCTGCGCCAAACTTGGTAAAGTACCACCAATTTCATGCCGTTCTTAGAAGCTGCACTGCTCCAGTAAAAAGATGCGATGCAGTTGGTAATAAACTGTCGAATCAGATAGATTTTTTTGAAAAGTCAAGAATTTTTAAGGGGAGATAAGATCCTTGCAGGAACCTATCCAACAGATATGAGTTCCAAAACACCCTTTTGTTGCAATAAATAAAGGCCACTTGTGCCGTTCTATTGCACGCAAATTACCTAAGCATAAATACTCACTAGTCACTTGGCGCCATGTAGTGGAATTCCATTGTGAGATTTAATTCAATAACATGTTTTCCGTTGATTATTTGTCAGGTGGTCCAATTGCTTCTGAAAGCGGGAGCCAATGTTGACTTTTGTGATACCGACCAAAGAACTGCTCTGAGAGCTGCTGCTTGGGGTGGACATCAGGAAGTTGTGACCTGTTTACTAGCTGCTGGAGCGGATGTGAGTACAAAATTTTATATTTCATAAAATGTCAATTTGATTGGAGGTTAAATATCAGACCTCCCAAAGGACACAAGTAATCAAGTAAAGCTGCGTTTTCCTTTATGCGTAAATGCCGTCGTCGACCACGACAGGGCGATGATCTTAGATTGAGAAGATTTCAATTTGTCTACAGAACCTAAAATATTGTTTTAAATTATGCTTCAATAAGGGAGGTTGAGTTTATACGTTTTTATACTTTCAAATGGCAATATGTTTATACGATTAAACATGTTTTAATTCTTGAATAATAAACACAAATAATGAAAAGTTATTTGATCAGCTGTTTCAACACACTTAAAATTTGGACAATATGAATGTCAACAATGCTTGTCGCCGTCGACTGCGGAAGTTTACGCACAAACGAAAATGCACCTTTAAGTGTCAATTGGACTAAGGTTGTCACACTATGCTTAAACAGCTATTGTAACAGCTGTGCCACTAAAATCGTTTAAAAATAGCTTCTGGTAGCAAACGTCCAGTTATCAGTCGTATATAACAAAATACATCATTTGATATAATCAGAGAATTAATTCAATATCAATGATTATTTTGAATACTGTAATTCGGTTTATAATTTAAAACTAGAGATCTCTTGGATCATACAGATGAACTAGAGATTAACTGATCATCTGGTTAAGCTGATTATTAATTCATTGAAAAGTGCTTCAACCTATATTATTGTGTTGTTTCATACTGTAATAGCTAGTAGATGTAAAGGTGGAGACATGGTGAAGCGGCGAAGGTAGATTCAAGATTTAATGCAAATTATGGTTTTTTAATAAACGATTCACTTTTTATAAAAGCATGTTATTCATCATAAAACACATTTACAATTAGAACTCTGATTTGCGCTCAGAGGAGTCCGTCCTTCTTAATTGAAGTTTGATGTAGAACTAACTGACAATAGCACTCTACTAGCTAATTACAAATATGCTTATTAAACAACTTAACAGTACAATATAGTGGTTGTATGCAGTTTTCAGTCATATAATTTGCATGTGTTAAATGCAGCACTCTCAATCTCAATCTTGAAGCTGACTTCGCTGCTCCATCATGTTTGCTCTCTAAGGGTGCGTTCATGTTGGAGCTGTGATAAGTGATTCTAGCAACGCGGAGATAATATCGACGTTTTTTATGTTAAGCCTGTTCATGTTAGAGTTGCGCTGTGAATTGCTCTTGGGTCCTGGCCATCGATAAGAGCACCCTTATTCCAGTCCTGAAGGCTATTGGGATTAACTATTGTCTATATAGTCAAAAGTTGCTATTTTCATCTTGTCTTAAATTGTTATATAAATGATGGAATTCCCAAAAACATTCCTATTAAAATTGATAGGAGTGCACGATTTTTAATTTTTCCACATTTCTGAATCACCCATCCCGAATTCATTTATCAAGACTGAAATTACACGTTTATCAAACACAAACTAATCAGCTTTTGAGCGCAACTGAGTCGCTGCTTTTTCAGCGCTAGTCTCTGATGGTATCGCTTAGGGCCAGACCACACAAAGCATTTTTTCAAAACGATTGTTCAGGTGCCAACCCAATCAGCCAATCAGAGAGCTTCCTGCCCTGCCGACTCTATATAAACGCCGTCTGAAAACGCCGCTCAATACTGTCTGGCCCTTATTCTTCAAGAACAGCCGATATTATCAAGTGCTACTTTCTGCTAGTCTCGCTAGTCAAAGCTCCAACATGAACGAACCCTAACTCATGCTGTATCCAGTATAAACTTTCTTTTTTTTGTGTAGTTGAGAAGTTGATATTGTGATATTATTCGTATTAAATGAAAAAGACTAAGAAATTGTCAAAAACCACAGATTTATTGATACTTAGAAAGACCGGTTTTGGCTATTACACCATTGTCAATCTCTGATAAACTAAAACTAAATACAAGAGCAGCAGAATTTTATACTAGTAGGCGAGTACTGCTATTGGTCAAGGACTTGAACGCCCGCCATTAGCCCAGCTAGACAGTCTCCTCCCACTCAACACAATGCCTCCAATCGTCTCTTCTCTGGGATCTTTGCCGCCAGTTGTTGGATACGCCCAGCACACGCAGATCACCTATCACATCATTTATCCATCTCGTTCTCGGTCTTCCTCTCTTTCTCATCCCCATCATTCGTCCATCCAGCAGTCTAAGTTGGGTCCTTTCCATATTCATTCTCACCACATGTCCAAGCCATTCCATCCTTCTTGCCTTAATAAATCTTACAATATTTCCTTCCCCTATAGCCTCATCGATTTCGCTGTTATGTCTGGTTCTCCAAACCCCTCCATCACATAGTGGTCCCCAGATCCTTCGATACATCTTTCTCTCGAATGACTTCAGTGCTCTTTCATCCCTGCTCAGCAATGTCCATGTCTCTGCTCCATATGTCACAACCGGTCGGACTAACGTCTTGTACATTTTCACTTTAGTTGCTCTTGATACTATTCTACTCTTAAAAATCCTTTGATTTGCAAAATACGCTCGATTGCCCATCATAATTCTGCTAGAAATTTCTTGGCTAGTCTTATTGTCGGCTGTCAGTGTAACTCCAAGATACTTAAACTCGCTGACACCTTCAATGCTGCAATCATCTGATAGTATCAAGTTGTCTACGTGCCTTCTTCTTTCATTTGCAGACATTCTCATGTACTTAGTCTTTCCAATATTAATTTCCAGACCCAGCACTCTTGCTTCCTCTTTCATTGTGCTGAAAATCTCTTTCAACTTATCGTGTTTCCTTGCTATCAGCACCACATCATCCGCATAGGCCAGTATTTGACTTGTTCTGTTAAGTATTGTGTTACTTGTACCTATCTTCTGAAGTATTGTTTCAAGCATCAAATTGAAGAGGGTTGCTGACAGTGCGTCACCTTGTCTTACACCAGTTGTAACATTGAATGAGCGACTCAGTTTGTTTCCTATTTTAACTTGAGCTGTCGTACCATACATTGTCATCTTTATGAGACTGGTCAACTTTCTTGGGATTCCCATCTCATTTAGCACATTCATCATTCTGTCTCTTTTGATGCTATCAAATGCTTGGCGGAAGTCCACAAAGAGCATATGCAAATCTGTATCGTATTCATAACATTTCTCCATGATTTGCCTTATTACGAATATCTGGTCTACAGTGCTTCTTCCTTGCCTGAAGCCACACTGATGATCTCCTATCAATTCTTCTGCATAGACCCCTAATCGTTTCAACAGCAGTGATGAAAAAATCTTGTAAGAGGTGCAAAGTAAAGTTATGCCTCTATAGTTGCTGCATACCATTTTATCACCTTTTTTATAGATGGGACATATTATACCTTCAGTCCATTCTTCCGGCATTTTTTCTTGCTCCCATATCCATCCAACCAAGGTATGTACAGCTCTTAAGATTTTCTTTCCTCCATACTTGAGCAACTCAGCTGGTATTGTGTCTCTGCCAGGTGCTTTATTATTCTTCATCCTCTTTATTATTTCTTCTACTTCTTCCAATGTAGGGGGAAGGAGCAGGGGTTCTGCACTAAGCATACATTAGTCAATAGTTTTCCATTTATATATTTGTTTTATTATCTTTCACACTTGTTTTCTTGGTTCTTATTTTGTACTGAAAGTAAATTTTGTTATCATGGCGATTCTGCTGCTTAAGCCGCCATTCTGTCACACCGTTGAGTGGGAGGAGACTGTCTAGCTGGGCCAATGGCAGGCGTTCATGTCCTTGACCAATATCAGTACTCGCCTACTAGTATAAATTCTGCTGCTCTTGTATTTAGTTTCAGTTATCAGAGATTGACAATTGTGTAATAACCGAAACCGGTCTTTCTAAGTATCAATAAATCTGTGGTTTTTGACAATTTCTTAGTCTTTTTCATTCAATATAAACTTTCTCCATTGTCTTTGCTGTAGTTGCTCTTTGACAATGAAATCTCATTTATTCAATATAGTAATGACTTCACTTTTCCTCATCTCAAATATTAGTTTCATCAATTATTTGGGATGAGAAGGAGTGAAGGCATCACTATTTTCACTTCTGATAGATTGTGTAGATTTGCTCTTATGGTTTGATTTCTACGCTTTTTGCAGGTTAATAAGACTGATAATGAAGGCAGAACTGCTCTGATAGCAGCTGCATATATGGGCCATGCTGACATCGTTGAGCGATTGCTCGACTATAATGCTGATATCGATCATGAGGATAACGATGGTCGAACTGCTCTCAGTGTTGCTGCCTTGTGTGTTCCTATTAGTGAAGGCTATACAAAGGTTGGTACTCATAGTTGACTTCCATAAATCTAACACTGTCATGGATTCAAATTTTAAATTTGGACAAATGCATGCCACACATGCAAAATGGGACGATAAGACCCTTTAGATCTATAAATTTTAATAAAATAATAATATTAATGTGGATTTAATTTTTATTTAGTAGAATTTTTTGTTGGGGTGACAATTAAAATTTTAAACCTTTAGTATTTTACACCAGAGGCTTTAAAGACCAATAGTGACATAGTATGGGGCCGAAGCTTGGACATTATCTAGACATAGACAGTGGTCACCAATTAAGTTTCATGAAGGTCCGTTTCAAAGTCTTGGTGAGCTTCCGCGGTCCATTCAGGGAGAACCACTGTTGGTGGGGGGGGGGGGTACTCAGAATTTTTTTGAAAATTAATAGTTCAACTACATTAATTTTAATAATCCAAATATTTAGGATAGTTATTACTCTGTATGTATTTCGATATTAATGTTCTTCAAATATATTGAAGTTTGATATTATGCCATGATAAAAATTATCAAAATTAAAATGAAGGCAATAGAAATTAATTTATTGTTTTTCTTTATTCTATTTATATGAAGAATGTTTACTTATGAAATTGTCAAAACCATTCTCGAATTTAGTCCTTGACTATATATCTATTGAAATACTGTAGCAAGATAAATTAAATTAAACGTTTTACTAGGCATAAAATAATTGGATAAAATAATGCAACCATCAATAGCCAGCTTTTTATTAAGAATAAGATACAGATAGGTAACTCTAATAAAAAATGTAAAAAATTGACGTGTAAAAGAAAATAAGAAACCACATATAGTCATTTAGTCGTTAAGGCTAGATGTCGCGTACATTGGAATAACCATCTCCCTTCTAATTCGGTTACACTGCGGTTTATTTATTGTTCTGGTTGTTAAATAAAAAAAAAATATTTCATTGATACTTTCGAAGGTTTCTTTTGGATTTTTTGTTTTAGGATTTATTTTAAGTTTTTTTCGTTGAGATCAGTATGACATCGCGGTCCACACAAAACTAGATGGCGGTCCGGATCCGGACTGCGGTCCGGATCCGGACTGCGGTCCGCGATTTGGTGACCACTGAACTAGAAGAGAAGAAAGTCTGCTACAGAGATGGGAAAGAAAGACTTCGAGAAGAATTTTTGGAGCAATCAAGGAAAATGAAACATGGAGGATAAGAACAAACGAGGAACTTGGAAGATTGTTTGAGGAGAGCAGTATTTTATCTGTTGTGAAAAGTATGAGGCTGAGATGGGCTGGTGATGTGCACTGAATGCCGGAAGGGAGTGTGCGAAAGGAAGGCAAACCCGGAGCAAGAAGACTACAAGGAAGACCAAGAAAGCGGTGGGTTGACGAAGTGCAGGAGGATTTGCGAAGACTGGGTGTAAGAAGATGGAGAAGAACAGCAGAATGTCGAGAGAGACGGAAGGATGTGGCTGTGAAGGCTAAGGCTCTACATGGGCTGTAGTGCCAATAATGATGATGATGACACTTTGAGATTAGTGGGCGGGTACTTATCTCATGAGTTATTCGCCAACTCTTACATAATACCGTGATGAATTATTTCTGAAACCAAGTTCTGTTGTATCGTTTTTCACATTTTGTTGTATCGTTGGTGCTTTAAGTTGTTCACTATGACAGTAATCTTAAAAACTACTTTTATGATGAATTTGGTATTGTTATTGTTAATTGCGGAATAAACATAAATTATTAAATGGATGTGGTGTATGAAATTATATAATATTAACGATAACTTGTGCTATTTAACATTTATCAAAGATTTTACATTTTTGATTTATAAAATAGAATTATATAGTGAGGTCCACGTTATAATGGCAGTGAAGAAAGATAGGAGAAAAACGTTGTCAAGTCTCTCCATTTTGCCACTGACTGTACACAGCTGTTACTCAATTCATCCCATCAAATTTAATCTAATAATAATTATCATTTCCTTGATAAAATAATCAATTTAATGTCAAATTGATCAAGAAAATATATTTTTTCATAATTTGATTCAAAAATTTGCTTTCATGACTGAGATCAGATTTTTATTTCTATACAAACCTGAAATGGCGGCTAATTTAAAAAGCTGTGATACAACAATCTGAATTTCAAAACAACAGAAATTGAGTTATTTGGTAGGTATTCTATTCCAATTTCCTTTAAAAATAAAATAAAAATAGAAATCCTATTTAAAAATGAGCAATTTCAATGGATTAATTCTGAAATAACTTTTCAATACTATTATTATACCTGTACGAGTAGGTCCAACCTATACGGGTAGGCTAACTTAAGCATGAAGTCTAGGATGATTAGTTATCAACTTTTAAAATGTCATTTCAGGAATTTTAATTTGTGTTTCTCATAAGGTAATGTTTAAAAATTATTTCATTGTTTCAAAAATACATTTTAAATCAATTATACGACTTGTGTACTCAAGTATTTTGATAGAATGAAGAAAAAAATGGCGGCTGAGAATATGGTTTGTTCACTTTTGTACACTATGTACAGTCACTGTCAAAATTAAATATAAAATATTCTGGCAAATAGGCAACATTGCAAAGCGAGAGAGAGATAGTGCTATCTGTTTTGTTGTATGATAGAAAAGGACAGCAACAATATTGTCAATCGTACACTGCCATTATAATGTGGACCTCACTATAGTTCCCTTTTTTTTTAATTATGTTTACGGAAATAACATTCCATTAGTTGAATAATCACAACAATTAACACACAATTGATTGAAATAAACGTTGAGGTGAGAAATAATACTCGCCTATGTTAACTAGAATATTGCTGTTTGGAGCTGATATGTCTAAACATACTTTATTATCACTCATTTTATCTATTCATTCAGCCAATTTATATTATTGAAATTTCCCAGGTGTGGCTGTAAAATATATGTTTACGGAAATAACATTCCATTAGTTGAATAATCACAACAATTAACACACAATTGATTGAAATAAACGTTGAGGTGAGAAATAATACTCGCCTATGTTAACTAGAATATTGCTGTTTGGAGCTGATATGTCTAAACATACTTTATTATCACTCATTTTATCTATTCATTCAGCCAATTTATATTATTGAAATTTCCCAGGTGTGGCTGTAAAATATATCTATATAGTGAGGTCCATGTTATAATGACAGTATTTGATCAACTTTGGTTTTGCTATCCTTGTCTATCATTCGACAAAGCCGGTGGTACTATCCATTTCTATAGTGAGGTCCACGTTATAATGACAGTATTTGTTAAACTTTGATGTTGCTATCCTTGTCTATCATTCCACAAAGCAGGTAATACTATCCTTTTCTAACTCCGCAACGATGTCAAATCTGTTTTTGACAATTTAGAAACATTGAATAACCGATTGAGAAATTAACCTCAGAGAATAATATACGTTACCGTATTTGATATAAATTCCTATCCATTTTCATGTAAATACCCTTATCTGTACCGTAGAAACCATAGATAGATCTTTATTATGTATAATAATAATTATTATTATTTGGAAATGACAAATTTGTTTGACTCCTATTATATAATATTGTTTGAGTATTGTCAAAAACTTACATCGTACTTCCTTTGTAACCTCAAAGTAAAAAATAAACTATCCCTGTAAATAAATTTTTATTCAGTTTTATACGCCCTCTTGTTTCATTTACGTTACAAACATGAGTAACACTAAAATGAACTGAAAACTATCAAAATTGTACTAAATGGAATGAACATGTATTAATTTTTATTCGCGATCAATATAATACTGATAATCAAAAACTTACACCGTAAGTTTGGATGTATTCTGGTTTTCTCGCGCTAAATTCCGGAAGGCGTTCCGGAAATTCCGAAAATCATAATTTTGTGTAAACATTAAGCTGATCAACTAAGTTTCAGGTGTATTAGTGTGGATAAGCATATGGTTTGGGACGTCGTTCAAATATGAAAGTCATTTATTCTATTGATAGTATATTCTTTGAATTTTTGTTTATTATTTGTTAATATATTCTTCAATTTTTATTTTAGTAAAATAATACCACTAGTACATTGATATTGAAAAGACCTCTACAAAAAAAAAAAAACAGTAGGTTACATTGATATTCCTAAATTTTGATGGCAATACTTTTAAAAACTACTTTTATGATGAAGATGTTTTGGTATTGTTAATTATTGCGGAATAAACATAAATTATTAAATAAATGTGGTACATGAAATTACACAATATTAACAATAAGTTAAGTTATTCAACACTATCAAAGATTTAACATTTTTTATATTTATAAAATATAATTATAGTTCCCTTTTTTGAAATTAATATAAAATAATAGATTAAAAACCCAAATTATAACTATTATTATTAGCCTTTCATTGCATATTAATTTCAAAAAAGTGTATTATAATTCTATTTTATAAATAAAAATAAGTAGCCCTGAATACATTGTAAGAACATTTTTTGATTTATTTGTTCCTTCTACAAATTGATACATAAAATTACGCAATATTAACAGAGACTTGAGTAACAGTACAAGAGATCGTTTATTTTTGCCTTCTGTAGATTTTTTCCATAATAAAATTGAAAAACAATAATATTTATGTTGTCAACATCAGCTTTAGATTCGTCCTGTATTGATTACAATTCTATTATTTATTTATTTATTAGAGCAAACAATACAATAGTCGGAAAAGAAAAAACAGGCTATTGCTGTTAATTAAATTATGAGAGCATTTAATGCTTCTCAGTTTTTATTTGTTGATCAGTCCACTTCAAGGGTGGTAATGTTACCTTAATAATATATCACAGCTGTTTCGGCTTCATCTGTAACTTGATTAGTTATATTTTTCCATTCCGAAGCTTCAATTCTGTCATATTTTATTATTTGGGGTTGAAGGAATGATTCATTTTTTCATCTGATAATGATTTTTTCAACGTTAAATTGGAGAAACTTGTTTTGTCTCATTACCTATTTAAAATTATATTTTACTTCAGTTTTGTGTAATTATTTATTTATTTGTACAAAATCACTTATCATTAAAATTATATTGGGAGAGGAAAAACAAACGAACCCTTCAATATTATGTCCCAATTTTAGACTAATGACAGTCCGAAATAAGTCACTATTTACATTTCAGTCCACATCAAAATTTTCTGTCCAAAAAATTGTACGTCTTGGGAATTCCTTAGGGCTAGACCATATCAAGGACCGAATTCACCAAAACGAAAACTTGGTTTGAGCGCCAGTTGATTCTAAAAAATATAAACAAATATTTCAAAACCAATTCAAAATCATCTGACTTAGAGCCAAACTGCCGCTCAAACCTAGTTTTCGTTTTTGGCGAATTTGGGCCTAAGCTTTTTTTCAAGCGTTTTCAGAGTCGGCAGGGCAGGAAGCTCTCCGATTGGCTGATTTAAATTGGCGCCTGAAAAACGCTTAATGTGGTTCTACTGGTAGTATATATATATAATCAATACAATATCTTTACATTGAGTTTTTTGGTTGAGTGAAACCAACCAACTTTGTTTCTCAGTTCAGTTGAAATTCCATTTCAATAATATTCAATTTTTGGTTTGCAGGTTGTCAATATTCTCATCGAAAGAGGTGCAACAGTTAGTCATGAAGACAAGGAGGGAATGACTCCACTTCTTGTCGCTGCATTCGAAGGTCACAGGTACAGGATTCTCTGTCTCTCTTTATCAATTATTTGATAACTCCTAATCAATTCTTGAATGTATATCTTTCATTAAACAAATTTCCACTTCTCAAGGAATCATAGTATTTCACTAATCACAGTAATTTTGTATAGTTACAATTTAACTTCTTTCTCATCTCTCAAAGAATATTTATTTATAAGTCCAATCAAAGTGATATTTCTTGACTTCGCAACGTCAAGAAAAATAAACAAGTCATTCTATTCTATTCTATATTTAAAATATTTTATACCTCAATATTCAACTCCTTTGTCACCTTCCAAGGAATTTTACAAGTCCAATCAGTGTTATTTCATTTATCTTTTATAATTTAAATTGAAATTTTGGATGCGTGCACACAGAGAGCATTCAGGCATTCCGAGTTCTAGAACGAGATATAGAAAGGTATAGATATCTATATTCATATCCTAAGACCGCTCTGACCACTGACACCTCTCTGTGTGCACACACCCTTATTGGGTAGATTAAATGAAAACTAGGATTCAGTGACTAGCAACTAGCCATTACCTCCAGTTATACAAATTGGATTACTCGAATCCAATATTACTTGGAAATGACTTTGAATTTATTAGAAATTTTTTTACTCAATCGTCCTATTGTTCAATTTACAAAAATAGATACTGAAGAATATCTGTGGTGTTGGGTGAAGATGGAAAATTGGAATTAAATTGAACCTTACAAATGTAATACTTTTCTAATTCTGTGCTAATTCCAATCGTTTGATGTTAATGTTACCTGTTGATTCCAATCTTTCAGTACTCCTTACTTTCATATTCACTTATCCTAACTCCAATTAATTTTTTTTCAACTAGTTTTCTAAGGCCCGGTTGCACAAAAGCCAATTATTTAACAAAAAATTATTTATTTATTTTCATGTAACACTGTTATTAATTGGTGAATAAATTTAATTTGATTGATTTTGATTTACTGAGAGCCGGTTGCACAAAAGCCGGTTAAATTTTAATTGTGATTTATTCCACGAGAAACAATCAGATAAGGCTTTTTTTGCAGAGAAGGCTTTTCTGATTGGTTCTTGTGAAATAAAACACGATTAAAAAGTGTTTAATTTCACAAGAAATTGGTTCTCGTGGAATAAATCACAATTAAAATTTAACCGGCTTTTGTGCAACCGGCTCTCAGTAAATCAAAATCAAATCAAATTGAATTTATTCACCAATTAACAACAGTGTTACAAGAAAATGAATAAATAATTGTTTGTTAATTAATTGGCGTGGCTAGAAAAAGAAATCTTGTGCTCTAGCCACGAGTTCAAACAATCCTTACTATATTTAACATGATTTTAGAATTAATACAGCTCTTATTATAAAGAGAAATAGAATAAAGTAAAAAATAATTAAGACCAGTACAATACAGATAGATAAATCAAATAAACAATCATAATGTAATATAGTTAATCATATAATATAACCAAGACACTTCAAATATTCAAGATAGCACTAGAATTTCAAAACAGATTAGTGAACATTTGCATACTTCAATAAACATCATAACAAATAAGTTTTTTAACATTGGTTTTTAGTAATTTTTTCAAATATGAATATTGTATTTGAATCTTATTATTTTTATAAAGTAACACATTCGGGGGTTATATTGTAAAATTGTGAATAAATAAACAACGAATACTGAATTTGTGTTGCAGTGACATCTGTGAACTTCTGTTAGAAGCCGAAGCAGACGTTGATCACTGTGATCATGCGGGAAGAACTCCACTGTGGGCAGCCGCTTCAATGGGACATGCCAATGTGGTGGCCATGCTGCTATTTTGGGGCTGCTATGTCGATAGTATCGACAATGAGGGAAGGACTGTTCTTAGCGTGGCGGCCGCCCAGGGCAACACTAGTGTTGTCAACCAACTTCTCGAAAGAGGTTAGGATCGCTTTCTTCCTTTTGAATTTAGAAGTATTTTCTAATTACAGTCGAACCTCTCTATAACGAACCTCCACTTAACGAAATCCTCTAGACAACGAGTTTTTACCTCGTCCCATGACATTTTAGAGTTTTGGCTGCTTATTTACCTCTATTTAACGAATTTCGGACCTCTCAACAACAAAGTTTTCTCTTGACTTCAACATACAAAATGTAGTGTTTATAGGAAGCAGAGAGTCATTTTCAAAGAAAAATTTTAGTTTCAGAAGAAAAGGTCAATAATAATGGACTAAAGAACTAAAAATAAATGGCAATTCAAATACGAAGAAGATAGGGTGTTAGACAGTCAATAGAGGTTGAAACACGTGTCGGAAATTGAATGCAAGTTACTGGAAGTAGACTTCCAAGAACTTGTCATTCGTAGATCAGGCAGGTAAACGACTGGACTTTCTTATCCTTGCTTTTGCCATACATTTCCAATTGTTAGAACTCGCCATTCATAGATAAAGGAACGGGAATGCTGGATTTTTTCATCCTCCCACCATTTGCTTATGTTACACATTTCAATTTTGCTGGTTAAGTTACTGTACTCAGTTTCATTCACTTTCTAAAAAATCGTGATCAGATTCTAAAACTAAGTGTTGCAAATGATTTGCAACATTGTAAATTTTCATTGTGAATTTTTCTACAGTCTAGAGAATCTCATGAACTTTATCATTAATAAAAAATTCAAATATATCTTTCTAACAGGTGATTTCAATGTAAATATTTTGGACAATGCAAGGGCTAAAAGTCGAGATTTTTTGAACCTTCTCAGAACTTTTGATTTGTTCTGTGTAAATAATTTGCCTACAAGAGGTAAGGCGTGTTTGGACAATATTGCGGCGAATCTACAGCCTGGCTCTTATAAAGTCAGTATGTTGGAGGAGGGCGTATTGTCCGACCACGCTGGAATATGGTTAGATTTTACCATTACAGAAAATGAACCAAAAACTGGTAAATCAATTGAAACTAAGAGAATAATAAATGATTTTAAACTACATGAACTGGAGAAGAGTCTCAGGAATGTTGACTGGACGCCTTTGTATTGTATAGAGAATGTCAATGATGCTTTCGAAAAATTCATGGATATGATAGTGAACAATTTCAATGGCTGTTGTCCGGTGGTGAGCTATACTATGAGGCCACAAAATAAACAAAAAAATGCGTGGTTCAATGAAACTATTGCTAATATGAGAGTTATGTTATTGATCTTATATAACAACTGGAAATCAAGCAGTGATGAGGATGATAGGCAGCGATACATAGCATTCAAAAAAGATTATAAAAAAACTATTGCAAAATCTAAAATTAAAGCTAATGATAATTGTATTCGAAATTCAAAAAATAAATGCAAAACAGCTTGGAATATCATAAAAACAGAATCATGTAAAAATAAAACCAAGCAAGAAATACCAGTATCAGTTGATGTTCTAAACAATTATTTTATTAATGTATCTGATAAAGTCAATAATGTTCACATTCCAGAGAAAGACCCAGTAGTGTTACTTGATAAGTTTGTCATGCCAATTGAACTTCAAAATAGTTTTAAATGGAAGAAGGTGAGCTCTAAAATAGTTCTGGATAGTGTGAAAAATCTAAGTTCCTCACATGCTGGTGATGTCTATGGACTTAGTAATTCAATATTAAAAAACATTATTACTGGTATACTCACGCCACTTACCTTTTTAATAAACTTTGTTCTCTCTGAAGCTACTTTTCCTAATTGTCTCAAGTTGAGTAAGATTTGTCCTGTGTATAAAATAGGCGATAAGACACAGCCCGACAGTTACCGCCCTATAGCCATTGTCCCTATTATTGGTAAGATTATTGAATCTGTTATGTTTGATCAAATGTATGCATACTTTGATTGTAATAATATTCTATATTGTCATCAGTATGCTTACAGGCCTGCTCATAATACAATAATGGCTGTCGAGACTATTATAATAGGATCTTAGAGTCTTTTGAAGACAGATTGATTACAGGTGTAGGCTTATTAGACTTGCGAAAAGCATTTGACTGTATCTCTCATAGTATCTTGAAAACGAAATTGCAGTTTTATGGAATTGTTGGAAAGGAACTAGATCTGATTGAATCATATTTGAATAGGAAACAAGTTGTAATTGTTAATAATAGAAAATCGGAAATTTTGGATGTGAAATCAGGCGTTCCTCAAGGTTCAATCCTTGGACCCTTTCTCTTCCTAATATTTATTAATGACATTCACTGTGGTGTGATCCCATTAGGCTTGCCTATACTGTATGCAGACGATACTACATTAATGTGCTCTCATAAGAATATGTCAGATGTTAAGACAAAGCTATTAGAATGTATACAAGTATCCAAAACCTGGCTTGAAGCGAATAAACTTGTAATTAATGATGATAAGACAGAACTAATATATTTCTCATTGAATAATGAAAATGAAAATCAAGCTGTTAAGCTTCTAGGTCTTTATATTGATAGTAAATTAACATGGAGGGAGCAAGTGAATATGTTGTGCAGAAAACTGTCTAGAGTGACATATCTTTTGAGAAAATTGAAATACTGTGTAAGTTCAGATGTACTTTTAACAGCCTATTTTGGTCTATTTCACTCCTTGTTAGCATATGGAGTTATACTCTGGGGAAATAGTAGCACTGCCACAAAGGTACTCATTCTTCAAAAGAAAGTAATAAGAATTATTGACAATCTTCAGCCAAGAGAATCATGTAGAGACAGTTTTGTAAAATTTCAAATCATGACAGTGCCAACATTATACATCTATAACAATTTAATGCAAGTAAAAAATAATCTCTATAAGTATGACAGTATTGGACACTCATATAACACTAGAAATCGATCAGATCTTGCTATTCCTCAAATTAGATTATCAAAAACTCACAAGAGTCATCTTTATCAGAGACGACTGATGTTCAATAAACTTCCTCTATGGGTGCGGAATCTGCCGGAAAAATCTTTTAAACATGTTTTAAAAGATGGTTAAAGAACCACCCTTTTTATAATATAAATGAATACCTAGTATCTGACACAAATACAATTCAAAAATAATAATCTCTAAAGAATTAGACTGTATTTCATTATAGTTATTATTATAGTAGTATTATATTATTTATTGTATTATTAAGAATATTTAATTATATGTATACATAGTATTTTTAAAAAACTGACTGTATTTTTGACGTAGCCTATTGCAATTAAGTTTGTTTAACGGCAATAAAAATATTCTTATTATAAATTTGTACATTTGATGATATTGATAACCGATGATAAAATGGGTGACTGTAATGCACGAGAAAAATCTTCCATTGTCAGGGAATTTAATCAATGAAAATGCTTTTGAATTTGCAGTATCATCGGGATATAGTAGCTTTAAGGCAAGTAAAGGCTGGTTAGAAAAATTGAAAAACGGCATGACATCGTCCAAAAAGTGATATCGGGTGAAAGTGCTAGTGTTGATATGTACCCTCTTGTGAATTCTGGAAAGAAAATGTTCTTAGAAAAGTTCAGAAAATATTATGAACCGAAAGACGATTTCAATGTTGATGAGAATGGTATATTCTTTAAATTTTGTTGCCCAATAAGACACTAACTACCGCCCAAATCATTTAATTACCGCCCTTGATATATTATAAGATCCATAAGAGTGTGGCAGTTTTCTTGACAGAGCAACCTCTCAATAACGAATACCTCTCTGCAGCGAATTTTTTCTCGGGATAATCAACTTCGTTATACAGAGGTTCAACTGTATATACATAGAAGGTATTTCAGAAGTCTCGTGTGATGAGAAAAATTGCGCAACTTGAACTTCATTCAACCTTCAATATTAAAGTTTAATTTATTGCCAAAAAAGTACATAATTGTACAATAAGATGAGTATACAATACAGATAGTCATTAGAACACGAGTAATACAATACTATTAAGGAGAGTTATGATGACCCACACCAGGGTGAAACGATCGTCACTACGGTACTAATAGTAAGTGCATTTTCACTTCATAAGTGTTTTTAAAATTAATTTTTTAATACTATTAATGTATATTTTGGCACTGCCAACATAAGATCCCTTTTATGAAAAACTTTTGCGTCCTTGATTAGTGTGACCGAATAGTCGAAAAAATCCAAACTTCGCAAGTATTAACATTTGAATTCCAATTTTTGATTCCAAGTCTGTGATTACGCTGCTGTTTTTATCACTAACTGTGTATGAGCATTGAGGAGGCATTAGGGCTGCTGACATTTTGATTACTCTATAATTCTATAAGGCTATAATCCAAGTAGTTTAGATAGGCTTTCAAATTGCCGGCCAGATAGCCGAGTTGACTAAGGCGTTGCTGCACCCTTCAGTCTGCTAGTACTACCTGGACGCGGGTTCGAATCCCATCGAATAGGCATGGACGTTTGATCATCTCATAATTCACCCTCGCACTTTCCATTACCCGAGCTCATGTAGGCATCCTCCGCAATTGTAAAAAAATACGTTGTAGTATCAAGGTTTAATACTCATCCCGAGATTGTAGTTCTTGTTTTGAACAGTTTGGCCTGGTTTCTAGAACACGTTTTAAATCCAATGAACCATACCTATAGATTTAATAAAAAATAATTATATATTATAATTATTAAGTGTCCTAGAACTCTGGCCTCGTATTTTTTTGATTATAAAAGCTTTGAATAGTTTACTCTATATATTTTCGTGTATAATGGTAGATATTCAAAATGTTTAAACTCATTCTAACTGTTTTCCATCAATCACAAAACCTCCTATTATAATACTGCTTTAATAGTCTAATGTTGTCATTGACTGCTTGACAGGACTTGACGAGCAGCACAGGGATAACTCAGGTTGGACCCCACTGCACTACGCTTGCCTAGAGGGTCACAGGGATGTAGCGGCTGCCCTGATTGAGGGAGGAGCTCAGGTCAACCAGACTGACAACGACTCCCGTACTCCTCTGCTGCTAGCTGCACAAGAAGGCCATTCTCAGCTCATCATAGATCTCATCGAGAACTACGCAGCTGATGTCAACCACAGAGCTTTAGATGGCACAACGGCCCTCAGGTATGCTGAATCAACCAGTTTCACATTATTTACATTCATTAATTGTTTGTAAACAAAGTAGATCAACATCTAATGGGTTGCAGTACTAGTTTCTTTAATCACTACTAAAAGAAAATGTTGAATGTTGTATATCTGTAATTTAAAAAAATTAATTACCCTTTTTTACTTTCCTTGCACTATTACCATTTATAAGGAAAGTATTGCTTTCCAAAAAAATTAAGGTACCCCAATATCTGAATTTCTATACGTTTCAATGTCCCCTGAGTCCAAAAACATGATTTTTAAAACTTTACTTTAGATGGCACGACGGTCCTCAGGTATACTTATCAACCAGTTTTACATTATTTACATTTATTTATTGTTTGTAAACAGAGTAAATCAACATCCAATGGGTTGCAGTATTTTTTCCTCAATTACTACTAAAAGAAAATGTTAAGTGCCGGTTGCACAAAAGCCGATTAAATAGTAATCGTGATTAATTCCACTAGTACCAATCAGAGGAGGCTTTTTTGAAAAAAGGGCTCGTGAATTAATAAAGTCCCCTTTTTTAAAACTACTTTATTACTCACTACATGTTTCGATTTATTAATGCCATTTTGTTATTAGACAAAAAATTGGGCTTGAAAATCCTTGAAAGTGAAATGTTACCTTTATAATGTTTTGAAAATTTCACTGTTTATAAAATGTGGGAGAAGAGCAGTTTTGGGCTAAGCCTGTTGCTTTCTCCCAACCATTGCTATATGGTTGGTAATTGTATTGATAAATTAAATAAATTTTCAAGTGAGTGAATCAAAACAAAATTTTTGTATTTCATTTACTCACTTGAGAATGGCATTTATATGTTGAAACATGTCGTGAGTAATAAAGTAAAGTTTCAAAAAAGGGTACGATTATTTTTTAATTTCCAAATAGCCCTCACCAGAAAAGTTAATAAATGTTGTATATACAGAGGGGTCCAAAAAAGGTATGCACTAATTGACAGTGAACGTCAAGGGGACAAAACAACGTACAACTACGAATTTCACTCTGTACTTTTAGTTCAATGTTTTTTCGAAAGGTAGTGTGGCATGAGTAGCCCGCATGTAAGCTGTGAGGTCGTTGCGTAAACGTAAGTCCGTTTCAGACCGCTGTAGCGTCTCTTTGGGTGATGTAGCACGTATCCTAGCGTATGCTAATACGTAAGCTATGGACAGGTCACACCAAAATATATTTGTTTATTATTTTTGTATTTGATCACATTTTGAGCTGTGTTCAAGTGTCATTGTTTAGCTCAAAGCGCATGCGCTGCCCGAGATACGGAGAGATGGCTACGTTGGAAACCGTAGTATTGATTAAACGTTTTATGTAGCATCAGCACACAAAGCCTGTTTGAAATGAACAGATTGATTGGACATTAGGCGATACGTCTTTCTCAAGCTACGTACGTCGGTCTGAAACGGCCTGCCAGTGCGTTACAGAGATATTCACTGTCAAAGTGTGTATACATTTTTTTGAAAACACTGTATTATGTATAATGTTACTCAGTTGCAGTGTAATACTGTAGGAGTTTCATCTCTGCAACTCTTGTAGATAAATAAAATAAACACTGATTTTCAAAGAAGTCAGTAGACGATTTCATTATGTTTTTATTGAATAAAATCTACTCGCTGTTCTCATATTTTAAAACTATGAAACCATTGATAAAACAGAGGTTTGGGTAGAAGTTGCGTTGCTTTGCGAGTGGATCTGCAATGAAACTTCGATTTGTGTTGCGCAGGGTCAGTATTTAAAAAGAGTCTTCTGTCAAAATACATGAAAATTCACTGTGCATTGACTGTGTTGACAAATTGAATATATCAAGTCATATGGGCTTGCATGGAAAGATTGAAATTTCGCTCAATTTAGCAACAGGGATATTTTTTCCAAGTCTGAACCTTTTTTTATACAGAGTATAACATGTATTTTTCTGTCTGTGAAGCTACAGCAGTTGATATATGTTTTTCAATACACTGATTCAGTGATTTGAGAGAAGAACAGGAGTATTGACGTAATTGTGTTTATACTCCTCCCTTACCATGTGATAGTGAAAATCAACTATAACAATATATCATCATTGCCTTCTAAATACTCTCAAGGATTATATCAATCCAGGATTAGCTAAAATAACTTATCAATATTTCTTTTCAACTTTTTCAGGTTAGCAGCAGTTCAAGGAGACAAAGAAGTTGTAAATATATTATTAGAACATGGTGCTGATGTAAATGCCAAAGATGCAGATAGCAGGACAACACTCTACATTTTAGCCCTTGAAAACAGAGTGGAGATGGCCAGATATCTCATTGAACAGGGTACTGCTGATGTGGAAGCTAGGGATTCAGAGGCAAGTTTAAATAAAACTGACATTTTATTCAATAGTTTTCAATATTTCAAAACATGCTAGTATCAATTACCGGATAATATATATAAATACTCAACTAATACTTGAAGAGCATTCATAAAAATGTGTCCAATTATGATCAATCCAATATAATTTGATACATAACCTAGCCACATTTGGACAATTGTATAAATTAGAATGAGAACATCTTTGGACTTGAGCCTGTTAGGCCTTTCTAAAAGTTGTATAAGTTAATTATAAATTATTGAATAAATGAATATACATGAATATATTGTATATAGTTTATTATTTTCTATATTGTTAATCATTGCCATGGTTACTCTTCAAATAGGCTAAATAACAAATTTAATTTGTGTGTGATATAGATAAGAGTTTCATTCTGCATATCACTATCACCTCATTAGGTTCTTGTCTTTTGGTAGCACAAAAACACATTCAAGTATTTTTATTAGTAATTGCATAATAATTTGCAGTTTTCCTACAGAATTTTTTGTAGCCTCTAATTCTTTATCGGATATCATAGTTCGATGGAATGAAAACTAGAATCTAGTGGCTAGCAACTAGCCATTAGTTTTTGCTAGAGCAAAAATTCAATTGAATAATTGTGCTATTGTGGTGACACAAATAAGTAGATACAACTAGGAGTATCACATGGGTATTCTTAGGGTATGATCACATTGGATGCATGGTTTGTGCATGTACAGCGACGGGAGGAGGATTATGTTGAACGAAGAGTGCAGGATTTGGTTTTGGATGGTGTGAGAGGACGAGGTAGACCTAGGATGAGGTGGGGAGATAGAATAGCGGCTGACTTGCGGGAGAGTGGTTGGAGGAGAGAGGAGGCATTAGATAGGGCTTTGTGGAGAGGCAGACTAAGAGGAAGGAATGCCGACCCCATTTAAATGGGATAAGGCACAGCCAAAGAAGAGGAAGAAGAAGAAGATCACATTGGATGCACGTATATGCAAGTGTACGTGAGATAAACCAGCGCGCAGATAAAAAAACAAAATCTGGAAAGAACCACATGAACACTCTTACTGAACGCGTGCACTTGCTGGTGGCGTTCAGTGTGAGCAGCTATACGCAAGTCACAACGTGTTTCTAAGGCTTTTCCCAAATTTTGTTTCTCATCTGCGCCTGCATGATCTCACGAACATTTGCACATTCGTGCATCCAATGTGATCATACCCTAAGAATTTTCCATGTGATTACTCCTAACTGCATCTAGGATGTGATGATATCATATGGCAAATAATAGGTCTAGCACCTGTTACGTCAATTTTCATCCACATGCATTGAGCGGTTCCTAGGACGACTGGAATATTTCTAGTACCACCAAGGCCTAGGTAGTGCTAGCCAACTTTATACAACTGAGTCTAGAATTATTTATTTATTTCAAATTTATTAAAATTAGCAATTGCTAGCTTTTGTTCAACCAACCTATTGTTTGTACTGTTGTAAGATTTACTTTTTTAAATGTTTTTTTTCGCAATACATTTGAATTTTGATAGACGAATCTATATAATATGAACCACTCAACTCTATGTTACTTTGTGAATTTCCTAATTTTTCTGCTGGGAAAAGTGTAACTATGTGTTTATCTGTAACTATCTTGTGTTATTTTATGTGACGTTTTTCAACAGGGAAGGACCGCTTTACATGTGAGCGCATGGCAGGGTCACAGAGACATCGTTAATTTATTACTAACCGTTGGTCAGACAGATGTGAATGCTGTCGACAATGAACATCGTACAGCTCTCCACTCCGCCGCCTGGCAAGGGCATTGTCACATTGTTCAGCTGCTGCTAGAACACGGTGCAGAACCTAACCATACTTGCAATCAAGGAGCCACACCTCTCGGTAAAAAACCCTAATTCAATGAAAGAATATTCTAAAATCCGTTTATTCTGATGAAATTTGCCAACTTGATAGAAACCAGGTTAAAATACTAATAATTATTACATAATGAACAATTTTCAGCAGTTTGATATTAGTAGGATTACTCTTCGAAAAGAGCGCTTAATTATTGTAACCAATGAGTAAATATTACTAGGAAAAAATTGTGTAAGGGTAAACATGAGTAAAATTCACTCACTAATTTTTAGTAGTATTACTGAACATTGTTTTTGAAGTAATATCTAACTTGATGCTGTCTCAAGCAGAACTGTTGTTAGGGAGAGCTTCAGCCTTCGTAGGGGGTATCCATATATCTCATTATAAAAAGTAGTTGCAAGTTCCATGCGGTCTGAGTATAATTTACTCATGGTTACCTTTCAAAAATCTATAGAGAGGTCCACGTTATAATGGCAGTGGATAAAGATTAAAGAATAGCGATGCCGATTCTCTGCATTAATTAATTATATTTCTACAATGTGAAAAACATAATTGGCATCGTTGTGGACCTAGAAAAGGATAGTACCACCGGCTTTCTCAAATGATAGACAATGATAGTAAAACCAAAGTAGATCAAATACTGTCATTATAACGTGGACCTCACTATACAGGCACATCGACTTGTATTCTAAATTCAAATTCTAGAAATAGTATACGGTATTAAACGCTTTACCGTAATGTATTCCAATTGAAAACTCTGTGTACGGTATCAAACGCTTGACCGTAATAATAATCTATTTATAAATAAATATTTTCAAATAGTTTCATTCCGTTTCAAGATGAATTATTTTTGGTGTGAATATAAATTTAGACATGTTCTGAATATTAATTCTATTTATGAAACAAAATTAAGAAATAACTCCCGTGTTTCTGACGGACTGCCTGAAAAGTAGTCGTTAGGTCATGTCAGAGGCCCTGAAATTCAAATTCAAAATTCAAATTCAAATTTATTTATTCCACACTCATAAATACATATACGTACATGAATCAAACAAAGCTCAACATGACAATACAATCCAACCAAAGTGTAATAATAATAAACGGTAAGTGAAAAAACCACTGGCATAAGATGACTGTTCGCCAGTGGGAGTAGGAGATGAAATTATAATACGCTTAACCTGATTTAAATTGATTTGATTGATTTTAGTTTTTTCTATTTCAGGGCAGTTACATGCAGCTAAATTATTGTTAAAATTCTCACAATTAATGTGCAGTTTAAGTACACAGTTCGTTTCTTCTCTTCCAGCAATACTCGTTGATAAAGCAATATACTTTGTTTTTTTAATATTTAAACTAAGGGAGTTGAAATCCAACCATCTTTTTAGTGTAGAGACGCCTTTAGAGGCCGTCTCATAGGTCTCATTCCATGTTTCACCCCCATACAACAACACTGTGTCATCTGCGAATGAATATACTTCTTCTCCATTCAACTCTAATCTAAATACTTCATTCACATATAACAGGAAGAGGATAGGTGATAAGATAGTGCCTTGAGGGAGACCATAGCATGAAAGAGGTATTTCACTTACTGAGTCATCGAGTGATAAAATCTGTGCTCTATTTGACAAGTAGCTCTTGAACAATTTCAAAGGTAATCCTCTTATGCCAACCCACTCCAATTTGTCCAATAACTTATCGTGAGACACAGTGTCATAAGCTTTTGCTAGGTCCAGGAAGATAGCTAGGGTTTTCTTCCCCAAATTGATCAGTTTCAACCTGAAAATTCTGACACCAGACCTGAGTCAGCCAGGTCACTCGTTATTATTATTATAAGATAAGAAATAACTTGGAAGAAGTTTTCTTTTTCTCTCTAGATATTCTATTTGTTTGATTCATCAATATAACATCGATATAGAAATTCTGGAAAGAATTATATAGATGGCTCAGTCACAACAAAAAACTTGAAATTGCAGTCAAGGTTTTCGTTGTGACTATAGCAAAACGCAAAATTGTGAATTTAGCAAATAAGAGGTTTTCTAATGCCATCAAAATATTAGAAATCAGGTATTAAATGTATTATTTGTTCGAAAATACATCATTTTCTAAATACTTTTTTCAGGAATTGCCGCCCAAGAAGGACACGAAGAGTGTGTCAAATTGCTACTGGCAGTGGGGGCTGATCCAGCCCACTCCGACCATTGTGGACGGAATGCTATGAAAGTTGCTGCCAAGAGTGGACATTTGGCAGTTGTTCGAATGCTGGAGCAGGCCCAAGCTAACTGTGAGTCAACAAATCACATTTATTCTTGCATATAAATCATTCCTCATTTCTACTTATAAACTGACTTTATTTTTCTAGGTTTAATCAGATAAGTAGTATTGAACACTATGAACAGAGATGTTATGGAATTTTTCCGTATTTTAAGGTGAAATAAAAACGATATTGTCAGTTCCACATAATCTTATTGATATTATGTGGAACGGACAATATCGTTTTATTTCACCATAAGTAGTATTCTACGAAATTATCCTATTTATTTATTCAAAAGTTTTGATTGTATGGTAATACATGTTGTGGTATTTCTCCATAATTTAATGAATAAGACGTTTATGTTGTCAATACCACTATAGTTGTAGTGGTATTGACACCGTATTTACCGCATATATATACCGCAATATAGTGGTATTGTCAACATTAACGTCCAATTCTTTCAATTATTCAAAAGTTTTGTACCGTTGGAAGTTTAATGAATCAATTAATTATCCTGAATATAGTTAGTATTGTTAAACTATATTACTGTAAATTTTATTGTGATTTATCTGACTTGAGAATCCTCCAATAATTGTAAAGTGTTTCTACCGTTGGTAGTTTAATAAATAAATGAATTATCCTGGATATTATTAGTATTTACCAATACTGCTGCAAATATTGCTGTAAATGATAGGCTCAACTCACACTTACGCGACTCAGGACGAGAAGAGACTCGACTCTAGTCGAGAGCAAGTGTTTTCAAATTGTGACGTCGCGGAGGACTACAATCGACTGGTCTGAGTGTCACCATTTGGAAACACATGCTCTCGACTAGAGTCGAGTCTCTTCTCGATCTGAGTCGCGTAAGTGTGAGTTGAGCCTTATTGTTATTTTATCTGGCTTCAAAATCTTCTAATTCGGAAACTCTCGAATAATTTGTTCCAATTAATTAATGTAGTGCAATATTTCAATTTTCTTATCTAATCTATGTTGAAGTGATCGCACTTAGTAGCAGATAGACGGAGAAAAAAATCTCTCCTCATGTATTTGAGTGCTGCAACGCACACAGACGTTTGTCTGTCTTCATATATCTGCTGTGTCTACTCACGTCTGCATGCAGACGTTTGAATTTTTCTCCGTTTGTCTGCTGCAGCTGTGTACGTTCGCCTCAAATGCAAAACTTCACTGTTTTAATTGATCTCAGTAGTATTTAATCATCATTTTTTCTGAACGATTTGTTCGTTTTTCCAGTGGATAGCGGTTTGGGAATTGCGATTGGGTCTTCAATATGCCCCAGTGCTCCTCCGTCTTGCTCGCCTGAGTTTTCGCTGGAATCCACTGTTAAAAGACGGTCATTGGTTTCTTCAGACAGTAGTAATTTGACTAATAGCACAAAGAGTTCTATCAAGGATCAGCAGGTTTGTAAACATTTTGGTTGTATTAATCAAAATTATTACAATTTCCACTTGTTATTCAACATTTAATATTTTTACTCACTAATTGACTACAAAATAATCCACTTTTTCAGGGATTATACATTGGGGTGAGATTTAATTTCTGACTGAACTGTTTCTCTGTGAACTTTATTAAATTTTATCGAATACGTCTATCAACACATATTTTATGGAATTTGCGTAAATCGAATCTCTCCACTATGAACTTAACTTTTAAGTATGCCGTATCCAATTCTAGTATATTCACATGTAACACGTGGGTGGAAATGATGATACCGAAATTTAAATTATTTTTCATACTCATATGAAATACCTTCAAGTTTATAATCAATATCTATTTTAAAATAGCTATATAAAATAAGAATTTTAAAATAGCTGTATAAAATAAGAAATGAACACTTGATTCAGGTACTTTGAGAAACTAGCTATATAAAATAAGAATTTTAAAATAGCTGTATAAAATAAGAAATTAACACTTGATTCAGGTACTTTGAGAAACTTCTCCCTACTAAAATGAATGGATGAATCAAATATAGAAAAGTCTACAAATAATGATTTTTAGTTTGCAAAAACAAAACTCTTTCAACTACATGCTTGTTTAACTAGCATGTAAACTGCTTCAACATTCATTCTTCTAGTTTATATGCTTTTGGCTTCATCTTCGGTCCGTGGATGAATTCTCACTAGAAACTCAACATACAACTGATGACGATGCCATCAGCTTCCAAAAATTTACCTCATAAAGTTGTATAGTGTTTCAATAAAGTTTGATTCTCACATATCAGTATCTGTCAACGTGACCGGTTCAGTGAAAATATAGGGTAATTATAAAAGGACTTTACAACTTTGAAAGCACATAAATATTTTTATTGAAATTACTTACAGAATTGAGAAAGGTGTCATTTTGTTACAAAACACTTCAAGTTTAAGGTGTGGGTCCGTTGGTAATGCGACATACATCCTACCGGGAATCGATTTCTTGCCACACTCTTACCAGCATATCAGGCGTAACTTGTGCAACCGCAGCGATCCGAATATGATCCGATTTCAGAGATCATTAAGATTGTCTGGTAGAGGCGAAACATAAACCTTATCCTTAATGAAACCCCATAGGATGAAATCCATCGGTGTTAGGTGGCCATGCAATTGGCCTGCATGCTGAATCTAGCGAAGTTGAAAGCGAATGACTAGAAAATCCCGAACTTCTCCGTGGAAATGAGCTGGTGCACCCTCATGCTGAAAGTAAAAAGGCACTTGTTCATGTTATTCAGCATGACGGTGCACCATCTCATTTCCAAGGAGAAGTTGGAAATGAGATGAAGTTGGAGAAGTAGGGGATCAAAGTTCTTCTGAATTGTAAGAGACCCCTCTTTAGAGCCCGACACTCCACCAATCTGTTGAGGCTAAGGTCCTGATACTTATTGGATGGATCTGCTATAATAATAGCACATACAACTTGTCTAGCACAGATACTCTTGTCTGTGTTAATAGAGTATAAATGATAGATCGAACAGAACGTATTATTACAATATAAATAAATAAGTTAATAAATGATTATTGTGTTCCAGTTTGAACGATGTTCCAAGAAATCGAGTATTTTGAGTCGATTGCAAGTACAGCCACCAAGTCCAATTTATGCATCACCTCCAGATAGTCCTAGTCCACCAAATCCATGCCGTAAGTTCAATTTCCAATACCTATTGTTGAAAATTAACTCGATGGACATCGACGTTAATTAAACTAACCTAGTTTTTGAGTAAGCTTATGTTGAATATTACGAGAAGTAAAAACATGCATATTTTTGGAAAGAACATTTTTGGTTGAACGTTTGGTTTCTCCCCAATCATTAATGACTTGTAGAAATTAAATAAATGGATATTAGAGCTCTGAATGAGTACTTATAAATTAAAAAAACATCATTAATAGATAGAATTTTCAATGTTCTCATCAGCTGATCGTGGTATAATGATATCATGGCGCCTGTTTTTATTAAAGGTCTTATGTGCTATGTCATAACGTCATCATATAACTACAATCAGCTGATGAGTACTTGACCATTTATACACTTAATATTGCTTATCAAGTTCTTATACATTCAAGATTAATGTATTCTACTCAATAGAAGATAGCAATCACACTGTCTCCCTAAAATTTGTGATTCCAATGCCATAACATTCACTAAAAGAGTTCTAAAAGCCAAAACAATTTCATTGCTGGTTCTTTTTAATGATTGGTTAGTCAAGTTCAATTTTTGAGCTTTGATGGAACTTATGAATAGTTATTGAACTCTGAAGATAAGATTGACTGATCATTGTAAAAACTTCATTCAAACTTTATGAAGTAATGTTTCTCATCTAAAAACTTTACTCAAACTTTATGAAGTAATTTTTCTCATCTATTTCACTATCGACGAAATGCAAGTTAATAATCCGTTAGTAATGTTTCTACTACTAATAATGCAATTTCCTCAATGTATTATTTTCAACTATATACTTTGTTGTTGAGTTTTACAGTGTAATAGTGTATGTGTAGTACAATTTTCCCTTTTAATTTTTCCAGAAGACCACTTCTCTCGGGACACTCATATGAGGATTATTCTTGGCAATAATAAAACATCACCCAAAACGAGTCAAGTAAGTGAACCATCATGTCTGTATTGTTTTCTATTTTACTGAGTGAAATAAGTAAACTCTTCATTTGTAGAGCTTTAATCAAATAAAATTGAACATGACTTTCTACTAGTAACGGATCAACAACATTTGATATTTTATGAATGATTCAATGACAACGAAAACATATGGTTTATCATATCATTCTACCCGGCTAGATTTTCGTGTTATCTTAGGGGCAAGATGACGGAGCGACACAGTGGACTCTTGTCCATCAGGGCGACGAATGTGAGCATACTCTGGGTTTGCCTCAATCAATTCAACTTCTTCTACTGATGAATCTTGCTTTGAATTTCGGTTCATTTTCTTCAGCCAAACTGGTCCTGGGCTCATTAGCCAAGATGGTAGTGACTGTCCATTTGTTGAGGATCTCATGTGTAGGAACATTCGTTCATGAGGGGTGCAATTTGTTGTAGTACACAAAAGAGATCGAATAGAGTGAAGTGCATCAGGCAACACTTCCTCCCATCGATTTGAATCAAGTCCTCGTGATCTTAGAGCTAGTGTTATTGCTTTCCATATAATTCCATTATATCGCTCTACTTGACCATTCCTCTCGGATTGTAAGGCGTTGATCTACTAGTTGCTATCCCTTTTGAGCCAAGAAAGCTCTTCAACTCAGTTGACATGAAGGATGTTCCTCTGTCTGTGTGAATATAGCTTGGAAGGCCAAACATTGATATTAATGAGACCAGGCAATTTATGACTGTTCTCGCAGTCATGTCTGGACAAGGAAATACAAAAGGGAATCTTGAGTACTCATCAACCATCACCAGTAGGTATTTATTTCTTGTTTTTGATTGTACGGGTCCTTTGAAGTCCATATTAATTCGTTCAAAAGGTTTTGTTGCCTTTATGAGATTTCCTTTTGTCTTCATATACTGTGGTTTTATTTCAGAGCAAATGCACAATTGGAGCAAATTTTCCTTACATCATCTACAGTATAGGGGAGATTTTTCATTCTGAGCCAGTGGTAGAAACGAGTTACACCAGGGTGACAAATTTCATCATGGTATTTTGCCAAAGCTGAGTTCAATGTTGAACAACCAGCTGTAATACATATACGAGAGAGTGCATCAGCTGGTGCATTTTCTTTTCCAGGTCTGTAGACTATGTTGAATTTGTATTCAGATAATTCTAGGCGCCACCTTGTATCTTTTCATTTTTATTTTTCTATTGTGTTGAGTGCCAAACATGAATGTGACTGATTTTTGGTCAGTGATCAAAGTGAATTGTTTTCGTAGTAAATAGTGTCTCCATTTTCTTATAGACTCCACAATGGCATAGGCTTCTTTCTCAACAGCTGAATGCCTGGTTTCACTTTGGGACAAAGTTCGTGAGAAAAAGGCTACTGGTCGAGAATTTTGTGTTAATGTTGCACCAATTGCAAAATCTGATGCATCTGTCTCAATTATGAATGGTACATTTTCATCAACAAAGAGCAGTACCGCGGAAGCAATTTCATTTTTCAACAATTCCAAAGTTTCCATCTGATCTTGAGATAGAGGGAATTTCTGTATGTGGACAAGGGGGTGAATCTTTTGAGAAAAGTTTTTAATCCATCGGGAGTAATGAGCCAGTAATCCCATGAGTCGTTTCATTTCTTTAGCATTTCTTGGGGGTGGAAAGTTCATGAGTGGTGCAAGGCGTTCTGGGTCAGGTTTAATTTCTCCATGTTTTATCTCATACCCAAGGAACTTCAATGATTTTTTTGAAAATTTACATTTTTCTTCATTTATAGTCAAGCCATACAATTCAATTACTTGTTGAAATTTCTTAAGATTTCTGTCATGTTCTTCTTGATCTGAGAACATCATCCAAATAGGCAAAGCAGTCGTTCAAATTCTCTCTTTCTATAAGTCCGTTTATTGTACGTTGGAAGGCAGCTACTCCATTGGTTACTCCGAATGGTATTCGTTTGAACTGATAAAGTTTTCGGCCTACTTCAAAGGCAGTGTAATGTCGTTCATTCTCAAGAATCGGTATTTGATGGTAAGCTGACTTGAAATCTACAGTACTAAAAAAGTTGTACTTGGCAATTGTGTTTACAAGATCTTCGATCAATGGGAGAGGGTATGCGTCTAAATTTGTGAATTTATTAATAGTCTGTGAATAGTCTATGACCATCGTTTCTTCTGTCCATTGTTACAATGAAAGGCTGGGCACGCCAACTGGACTGGCTTTCCTCAATTATTCCTTCTGTAAGGAGGCGATTGACCTCATTCTTCATGAATTCATAGTCATCTTGTGGGTGTCTTCTGGATCGGGTAGTTATTGGGTGGCAATCGGGAGTCAAGTCATTGAAAAGGGAACATGGTTTTATCATGGCCTCCACCAAGGGGCAATCTTTCAAGGGTGGTGTGGTTGTAGAATTATTATCTATTACAAGAGGCTGTTTATTACCATTGAATGCTAACTTATTGTAGAGTGATTCATCAAAAAATCGTGACCAAGTATCACATTGCAACAGCATTCTTTTAATACCAAGAGTTTAATATTGTTGTATTCATTTCCTTTGTACACAATATTGCTATAAACACATGCTTTTGTAGCGGTGTTATGTTGAACAGATGCAAATCTTATAAAACAAGAATCTGATGCAGTTTTAAATTTATTTGTTTTTGCAAATTTTTCATCAATAAAACTGGCAACACTTCCGGTATCAATAAGAGCTGGTGTATTTATTCCATTCACCGAAACAATAATTGTGGCTTTAGAAAGATTACTGGTGTAATAGAATTGAACTCAACACGAGCTTAATTCGACATTAAATATGTGTCTTAGTAACAGAGATAACAGATTATAAATATTACAGCTGTTTTATCATCACAATCTTCCCCCCTTAATATCAATCGGCACTCGTGGGGTATGGGGCGAGCTGGCGAAGTGAGACTGTCGATTCTCTGCCGTCGTTGTGGCGAACAAACGCATATTCAGGGTTACTCTCGATTAATTCAACTTTTTCAACTTGCGATTCTTGTTTGAGTTTTTTGTCATCTTCTTCAACCATACTGGTCCAGTGTCAATAGCCAGGTTGGTAATGGTTTTCCATTACTTGAGATTCTTGCATGTAAAAACATCCGCTCATGTGGTGTGCAGTTGGTGCTTGTGCATAATAGGGAACGAATAGAGTTAAGGGCATCGGGGAGAACTTGTTCCCAGTGACTGTTGTTCAAACCTCTCGATTTTAGGGCTAGCATCACACTTTTCCATATAACTCCATTGTACCGTTCGACTTGCCCATTACCGGCTGGATTATAGGGCGATGTTCTGCTGCTGGCAATTCCTTTTGATAGTAGGAAATTTTTCAAAGCTGATGACATAAACGATGTTCCTCTATCGAATGTATGTAAGACGGTACACCAAAAAGAGAGAATAGTGATGTAAGGTGTTTTATTACTGTATTAGTAGTCATGTCAGGACAGGGGAAGGCAAATGGGAATCTGGAATATTCGTCTATAAGAACTAAAATATACTTGTTCCTTGAACTTGATTGTAGTGGGCCTTTGAAATCCATATTAAGACGTTCAAATGGTCGAGTTGCTTTGATAAGGCGGCCAGTTCCTTTGGCATAGCGTGGTTTCATTTCAGAACATACTTCTTTTACATCATCTATTGAATATGGTAAGTTCTTTGTTTTGGTCCAATGATGGAGTCGAGTACTCCTGATGACACAGGTCCTCATGAATTTTTATCAGTTTCTTTATATCTGTATGGCATCCAACAGTGGCACAGACTCTTGATAGTGTATCTGCTGGTATATTCTCTTTTCCAACTCTATAAGTTATATTGAACTTATATTCTGACAATTCAAGACGCCATCGTTGGATTTTGTCATTCTTAATCTTGCTGGTTTGTTTATTACTAAACATGAATGAAACTGATTTCTGGTCTGTGATAAGTGTAAATTCTCGTCCAAGTAAGTAATGTCGCCATTTCCTGATTGATTCCACAATGGCATAAGCTTCTTTTTCCACTGCAGAGTGCCTAGTTTCAGATGTGGAAAGAGTTCTTGAGAAAAACGCCACTGGTCTCTCATTCTGTGTTAATACTGCTCCAATAGCGTAATCTGAGGCATCAGTTTCCAAAGTGAACGGGACTTTTTCTGATTTTTTGGAGCTGGTAAGTCAAGGAGTAGGATACATAAGAAAAAGAAGAAAGAATGGGAGAAGAAAGAGCTGGAGATCCTAGAAGCTGCAAGAGATAGGAATGAAACAAGAAAGTTTTACAACAAAGTTAATATTGGAAGAAAGGGTTTCATGCCAAGAACAACTTTGTGCAGAGCAAAGGATGGTGAACTGCTGAGTGAGCCGGGGAAAGTTTTGCGAAGATGGAAGGAGCACTTTGAAGAACTGTACCATCCTGCAATTCCACTGGAAAGGCCGGATGAAGAGGTAACTATCAACACCGACCTGGCAGAACAACCCCCTCCATCGGTGCGGGAGGTCCAATTGGCAGTGGAGAAGTTGAATAGAAACAAGGCACCAGGAGAAGATGGAATCCCAGCAGAACTTCTGAAAGATGCTGGAGATCACCTTGCTGAACAACTGCAGAAAGTGATCCATAAGGTGTGGGTGACAGAGCGGATGCCTGAGGACTGGACAGTAGGACTTATCTGCCCGATACATAAAAAAGGGGATCAAATGGAATGTAAGAATTATAGGGGCATAACCCTTCTCAACACTGGGTACAAAGTATTTTCAAACATTCTGTTTGCTAGGCTCAAACCGTTAGCAGAAAGGTGTGTAGGGAAGTATCAGACAGGATTCCGCTCCGGATGCTCTACAATAGATCAAATATTCTCGCTGCGACAGATTCTAGAGAAGGCTCATGAATATAAAATAGGAAGCTCCCACCTCTTCTTGGATTTCACCGCGGCCTATGACAGTATCCTGAGAGTAAGGCTATTCGAAGCCATGGATGAATTTCAATTCCCAAGGAAGCTCATCAACCTTACAAAAGCATCCTTGTCTAAAGTTGTATGCCGGGTGAAGATACAAAACCATCTGTCGGAGCCTTTTGAGATGGAGGCAGGGCTGAGACAAGGAGATGCTCTTTCATGTTTGTTATTCAATATAGCTTTAGAAAAAGTCATTCGTGAGTCAAAAGTCAACACTGAAGGGAATATTTTTTATAAATCAACCCAAATTCTCGCGTACGCAGACGACATTGATATCATTGGAAGATCGGTGAATGATATGAAGGAAGCCTTTAAAAATATTAAAAATGCAGCATTGCAAATGGGCCTTCACATAAATGAAAACAAAACAAAGGTCATGATCACATCAACGAACCACAACATCGGGGAGAGGCTTCAGATGAATGATAACTGTTTTGAGGTGAAAGATGATTTTGTATACCTGGGCTCCCTCGTCGATGGTAAAAATGAAACAACAAAGGAGGTGGAAAGGAGAATTCTCCTGTCCAGCAGATGCTTCTATGGTCTCTCCAAGTATATAAAAAACAAAGTGCTGAGCAGAGCCACAAAGTTTAAAATATATCGTTCGCTAATCCTGCCAGTACTCATGTATGGCAGTGAAACATGGACACTGTCCAAAAAAGACGAGAGCCAACTCAAAGTTTTTGAGAGGAGGGTACTGCGAAGCATCTGTGGTGGGATAAAAGTGGATGAGACCTGGCGGAGGAGGAAGAATGAGGAGCTCTACCAAGTATATTGTGAACCTGATGTGGTCAAAATGATAAAAATTGGTAGACTGCGATGGGCTGGCCACCTTATTCGGGCAGATGAGACCTACCCACCAAGGAGACTCATGCTGTACAGGATGGAAGGGAGGCGAAGACCAGGAAGGCCGAGACTGCGCTGGATGGACGGTGTTGACAAGGACGCACAAGTGATTGGAGCCAGAGGTTGGAAAGCGAGGGCGAAAGACAGAGACGAATGGAGGCGAATACTGGAGGAGGCCAAGACCTGTAGCGGGTTGTAGCGCCACTGATGATGATGATGAAGTCAAGGAGTGGTTTCAATCGATCTGGATCGGGCTTAATCATACCCTGACCAATTTCGAATCCCAGAAAGGTTAAATTCTCCATAGATATTTTACACTTTTCTTCATTAATCGTGAGGCCATATTTTTCTGTTGCTCTCCAGAAATTTTCCAAATTTTCATCATGTTCTTCTTGGGTCCTTCCGCATACAATAATATCATCTAAATAGGCATAACATGATGTCAAATTTTCTTGTTCTATGATTTGATCAATCACTTTCTGGAAAGCAGCTACTCCATTCGTGACTCCGAACGGAATTCTTTTGAATTGATACAGTTTGTGTCCAACTTCAAATGCGGTGAAATGCCTTTCCTCAGGCAAGATTGGTATCTGGTGATAGGCAGATTTCAGGTCAATAGATGAGAATATTTTATATTGTGCTACCTTATTGACTAATTCTTCCATTAGTGGTAGTGGATAGGCATCCAAATTCGTGAATTTGTTGATGGTCTGTGAATAGTCAATCACCATACGTTTCTTTTGGTTCTCTCTTGAAGTAACAAATGCTTGAGCTCTCCAAGAAGAATGACTATTTTCTATAATATCAGCATCTTTAAGCCGTTTGACTTCATTCATCATAAACAAGTAATCCTCTTCTGAATGTCGTCTTGATTTAGTTATTATAGGCCGACAGTCCGGTTGAAGATCACGAAACAATGAGACAGGTTCTACTGTAGCTTGGGCTAGAGCACACTTTTTAATTTCAAAGGTAGGCCTTCTTGCGTCATTGTCTTCATTCAGTTGTAGTGCTGCTTTAGATCCACCGAAATCAAAAGTGATGGATGAAAAGTTCTTTAGAAAATTGTGTCCCAAAATTACACTAGCGCAACATTTGTTCAATACGATCAAAGGAAAATCATTATATTCTTCGTTCTGGAAATATATTTCACTCAAAGCGTACTCAGTTGTTTTAGTGTTGCAGGCACTTGAAGCAAATGTAATCAATTGGAATATGGCATAGTTTTCATCTTCGATTGTACTACTAGTTTCTTATCTATAAAACTTGCTGTGCTCCCAGTGTCTAATAGTGCCAATGTATCTATTCCATTAACACGTATAGGAACAAGACATTTTGAGAGGTCAGTGCTGGTATTTGCTGCTGAAATTACTGTGGCAGATACCATTTGGTTTTTTTATCGTTTCGTGCTCTGCATACTTTTGAAAAATGGCCTATTCGATTACAAGTTAGGCATGGTTGTCCTTTTGCTGGGCATTGGCTATTATCAGTATGATTATTATAGCCACAAAATCTGCATTGAATCTTCTTTTGGTAAGAATTACGGACTAAAGTCGTTTTCTCGGTATTTTTATTCTCGTTTGCTAGGACTGTGTTAACATATTCTGAACTGGTTTCGTATTCTTTAGCAATGTTTTCAGCATTCTCTAACACTCGTGCTTGTGAGATAGCGTCTTGCAAAGTTAGCGATTTCATTTCGAAAAGATGTTGTCTGATTTTCGATGATTCTAATCCGGAGATGAACGCGTCTCGGATATATTCACTTTTGTTATCGTCAGCCGTGACTGCTTGAAAGTTACATGGTAAACTTAGCCGTTTTAGTTTATTATAGAATTGATCAATTGATTCTCCATGGGTTTGTTTTGCTTTAGATAAGCAGTAACGTGCATGTACTACATTTTGAGGTTTTATAAAGCTTTCTTCAAGAGTTGTTATAGCTTCTTCAAATGATATACAATTGCAAATACTTTCAAAAATATTCGGTGACACATAATTGATCAAAACATTCAATTCATCCTTTTTCGGATTGAACTGTTTTTTAAGAAGTTTAAAAATGTTACCTTCCAATGTCTCCACGTTTTCGGTGCTTCATCTGAATCTTGGTCAATCGATAAAACTGTTGGTTTCAGTATTTTTCCAAGCATTTGGTTTTGCGAATCGTTTTCTCCTTCACTGACTAAATCTTGACGTTTACTCGTTTTTCTTTTCGGACCCATTTATTTTATATTTAATGTCGAATAAATTGTAATAGAATTGGACTCAACACGAGCTTTATTCGACATTAAATATGTGTCTTAGTAACAGAGATAACAGATTATAAATATTACAGCTGTTTTATCATCACAACTGGCTATACCAGCTGCAGTAATAGTTGACGTAGTTAGTTTTTCTTTGAGCGTTTCACTTTTACACACATGGGAAAAGTGTCCAATTCGGGAACATTTATGACAAGTCTTTCCTATTGCAGGACATTCTTGAGAATTTGAGTGTTTTTTATATCCGCAACGTTGGCATTGAACGGATTTCTCTACAATTGCCTGTCGATTTTGGGTTACAGCATTAACATCTGAGAAAGATTCACTCAAGCTTATGTTTTTATTTTCTTCAACAGAGTTTGTATAACAAGTACTTTTAAAGGAGTCGGCATATGTTTTTGCGGATTCAAGAACACGTGCTTGGGAAACGGTTTCTTGTAGACTCAAATCTCCTTGTTGAAAAAGTTTCTCTTTAATTTTTCCAGAAGACCACTTCTCTCGGGACACTCATATGAGGATTATTCTTGGCAATAATAAAACATCACCCAAACGAGTCAAGTAAGTGAATCATCATGTCTGTATTGTTTTCTATTTTACTGAGGTGGAAATTGAAAAGTTTCTATTCTATCCTGTAATTTTCCAACATTACTGTAATATTTTCTGGTCTCATTCAATTTCATTTATTCCAAAAGCTAGGGAAATAACATAGTCAAACAATTTGTCGTTTATCAGCTGTGTTCATATTGAGTACCTTTTTCTCCAATTTGGAATCCCTTTAGTTTGTTTTTTATTCATGTAAATTCTGTGAGAAATAGATGAACGCTCGCTTATTTAATCTCTCCAACTAATTTAGTGATTATTACTTGTACTTGTATATACATATTATAATGTATTAGTTCTGTTATCCTCCATCAATACTTCAGTAGAAGGTGGCGGTTGAGTATCTTATTTTCATTTCCTCAATTATTTAATTTCTTTATTCTCTCAATAAAGATTCTGAGGAGAATATTTATTATTGGCTAACACAGTTAGGGTGGAAACATGGTGGAGCGGCAAAGTTTCCATTTTTGTGAATGTAATTAAAAAAATAATATAATATAATTGGGTGGTGTATTTGAATGGAGCACTATTTGCACCACCATTCAAATTCATGCATTTCATTCAACACTCTCAATCTTGAAGCCACTCCGCCATTTTCCACCCTTAGTAGATGAGGTTTTTAAACAAACAAATGTGCAAAACTGTTGCTACGTTTACAACTTCTGATTCCACACTATTGAAGAGTATTCAATTCCCTGGATGTCTATCTCATCTCATTATGATTTTAAGTAATTCTTGTATAAGTTAGGGAAGCTGCCTCGGCTGGTAGATTGGACAGTTTTCTCTTTAGTGAGGTCCACGTTATAATGGCAGTGAAGAAAGGAGAAAAACGTTGCCGATCTTCTGTCTTGTCAATGCCTTCTACAGATGGTAGCTGATACAGGTTTATTGATGTAATATTAACGGTTTATCCTCGTTTAAAATAATCAATTATATTTTATTAAGCAAGAAATTATATTTTTAATAATTTCATAATCAATTTTCATAATCAAGATGATATATTTTGTTGTTTAATTATTGAGAATGAAAAATGAAAATGAACTTTATTCTGCCTTTGAGTAATACAACATTTAAATACAATAATCGTTTCAGAATTATACTAGCAGCAATTTTTCATAGACGCTGCCAGTTTACATTCATTCTATATATAAATTTCATAATATAGAGGTAAGAGTTGCTAAATAAAATAAATAACAATTATTATCTGCGGCCATTGCGGTACAATGATAAGAATTTTATAAGAAAAATACTGTTTACAGAGAACGAAACTTAGAGTCAAAATTTAGAGTTAAAAATTTAATGTCGAATAACAAAACTAAAAAATTCAGAAACATAGAAACAGTTCAAAATACAATTCAGAAAACTTATAATGCACTAATATATTCATGAAGAGATTACAATGGGGTTAAAACTACAATCTGACATGTTAAGATAAAACTTGAAGTAAACAGTCTAAATCATGTTGTTGAAACAACCAAGGTTTTATAATTTTCGTGAAATTTGTAAGGGAGGTTTTCCTCCTGCCAACATTAGGTATACTGTTATACAGTTTTGGACCTAGATAAACAAATGATTTCGCAAAAAAAACTGAAGTTTATTCTAGGTAGTCGTGAGATGGAATCCTCTCTTCGTCTTTCAGAAAAGCAGGGTCTAAAAAACCATCATTACCACTACGTAAAAAGAAAATTCTTAATACTTTAAAAGCAAATAAATGCCGAAGTGGGAAAATACCCAGTGATTGGAACAAAGGAAACGAAGGCTCTCTTCGATTTTTGAAAAGTATTATCCTAATAAAGTGCTTCTGCAATTTTTGTAGTGGACTGAAATGTACTTTCGCTGCTCCACCCCAGCATACAATGCCATTACTAATTTAGAATTTATTAGAGCAAAATATACGGTGCGGAGGGTTTTTTGTGTTACACAGGTCTCTTAAGTGATAAAATTTACATAGGTCTTTATTAATATCTATCTGCAATGTTGCTATGTGGGTGTTCCATTTAAGAGATATATTAATTTAATTTATATTAAATATATTAATTTAACATTGTTAAAAGACGATCTGGCAACAGAGCAAAGCGAGAAAGAGATAGCGTTATCTGCTTTGTTGAATGATAAACATGGATAGCAATACCATTTCCAATTAAACACCGCCATCATAACGTGGACCTCACTATATCTCTGATCACATGTTGACGAGATTAATAAAACAAACTTGCATTCTGTGGATTGGGTATCAGTGGTGGAAATGTGTTTTATTCTATCATGTAGTTCAACAATCGATCTTGTTTCAGTGGAAGCAGCAAACCAAAACGAAACGGCATTGTCACAAATCCAGCATTGCGGATTCTTCCAGCTATCAAAAATGGCTTAGAAATGGCTGCTGGACGTCAAGTGAACAATGCTACTACAACTAATAGTTTCCAGTGGCGTAAGGAAACACCATTGTAGAGTAAAGTGAGTATCGCCCCAATACTCATTCATTCATAGATTATCATCACATATTCATTCATTCACTTATTTATTTATACAGTCAGAAATGAGTTAACAGCAATACAAATGAAACAATTCTGTAGATGGATGATAATCTATGGATGTGAATTTTATCAATAATCCAAGTACTTTATAAACAAAATATAAATGCACAGAAAAAAAATAATTGTCGAGTTTTAATAATTTCCAACAATGAAAAAGAAGAGGTCCTGAAGATGAGTAGAGGCCTTTAGTGAGGTTCCTATAGCTTCCCCACACCCAGACCCACACCCGTCTTTGGGGGGAATATTCATTATGCATATATATATTGTCTCTGCTGCTCTATTTTTTTTCTTGTGTGAATAAAGATTATTTGAATTTGAGGTCCACGTTATAATGGCAGTATTTGATTAGCAATTGTATTGCTATCCTTATATATATTGCTATGCATATATATATTGTCTCTGCTGCTCTATTTTTTTTCTTGTGTGAATAAAGATTATTTGAATTTGAGGTCCACGTTATAATGGCAGTATTTGATTAGCAATTGTATTGCTATCCTTGTCTATCATTCAACAAAGCGGATAGTGCTATCTCTTCCTCGCTTTGCTCTGTTGCCTGATCGTTTTTATGTAGAAATATAATTAACAAAATATTTAATCTTGTGTATGAAAATTCATTATGAAATCATTGAACAAAATAATTTCTTGCTTGATACGATTTAATTGATTGTTTTAAACGCGAATGAACAGTTAATATTACATCAATATCAGTTACCCTCCATAGAAGGCATTGACAATTCAGAGGATCGGCAACGTTGTTCACCTATCTTTCTCCACTGCCATTATAACGTGGTCTTCACTGTAGTGTTCAGCTCTGACCCCTGGCCTCCCACCTTTTTTGTGGTGGGGGTAAGGAACTCGGCAGTAGTATTTTGGCATCCAAGTCAACAGTGTCCATTGGGTCGATCTTTGAGCTTGCATGTATCGATAGATAGATAATTGCCTCAATTTATCACACTACTTAAATATATTACACGTTCAGAGAGAAAGAATGATGTGTGTGAGGGAAAAGATATCCCTACCACAGCGTACTAACTCTCACTGTTTGAGGGGTGAGAACTAAATCTGAGGTCTCTAAATAGTAGACTGGAGAGTGCGTTTGAACGGGAAGTGATTTTCGAACACTTCAAGAATCTTGATTTCATGTGATTTCAATTAATAATCCATAATTTTTTGGACTTTGAAAGGTTTTGGAATGACTTACTAAAATTTTTATATAATTGGTCAAAAGCATCCAATGTTATCGTTCGTCACTCATCTAATAATATGATTGTATTTGAACCAATCACTTGACCAAATCAAATTTTATATAATCATGAGCAATATTAGATTTTTATATCAATTAGTATTCCTAATTATCGTAAAAGCATGAACGATAATGGTTTTTAAGATCTATTTCAAATTGAAACAGATGGTATGTGAATAAAAAATTATGTTTTCTTGTGTACAATAAATTTAGTAATATTTCGATTTTAACAAAATTTTTATTTTTTCAGGTGAGAGTCAATGGTACTAGTCTACATTCCTACGAAAGGTTTTGGCAACCTATATTAGATTTTTAGAATTATGTGACTCAAAAATATTTAAGTTAGTTATTTGTGGTTCAAATTGTATAAACTATTCTGTTAAGAATCACCAATTAGGCCAATTTAGAGATAAGTTTCACAACCAACTCGTTTATCAAAGTTTTTCTAGATTATCAATGAGAAAATATTCTTGTAAGCTAAGTAGCTGATATACATTAATACTAATTTCAATGCAAAAATGTATCAAATGTATAGAGTCCCATTATAATATTCTAATTCGTTCGTCTAAATAGAAAGATTCAATGGATCTATAAGATCAAAGTACAACATTTAAATCAAAAACCTCACAGTTTAGTGTTATTTTCAAGCTGGATATATTCGAATATATTATATTTAGATGCCCTGCACTATTGTGTTGAAATGCTTGTATCAATTATTTATTATTTCCTGTTTTTTTTTGTTTTTTTTTTTTTTTTTGCTCGATATTAAATGTTTATTTGCACAAATCTGTAATCGCACAATGCATAACACCGTTGCAGAAAGTACAACAACTATAGTATTTCACGTGCTTTTTAATATTTTTAATCGTGCCAACAATAGTCTTCCGTTGAGCCAATTATATTTGAATGTTGTAAAAAACACTAAATTCATTATAACACATTTTCTGAGTTGTATCATAATCAAATTCACTACGCCAATCACAAACGCATCATAATCATCCTTCTCTCTGTTGTAAGAATTACATTTTCAGGATTTTTAAATTCCTATAGTTTAAAGGTACTACTATTTCCCCAATTCATTATTTATTTTATTTCACAGTAAATCTGTTGGTAATACGGGTGTAGGGTAACGAATCTTTCCTAACTCTATCTACTTTCAAAAAGACTTATGGTTAAATACAGTAATAGTTGTCAGTATAATAGTGAAGATGAAATTTCATTAAAATAAAACTCCACATCATACCTGTATAAAATATACACCGCAGAACTATGTTCGTTAAATGTGAGTAAAACCATTCATATTAGTGAGTTCTTATAAATATAGTCATATTAATACACAATACATCACTTTTGTAGTAAGTTCTGGATTACGGTACATCTATTTTTTGGGAAAATATTTCTCAGCATGAACATAATTTTGGAATGGATATCGAGTAAGTATAACTAGGCCTGATTTATTTTGAATTTTATCTGTTCATTCAAATATCTTTGAATGGGAAATGGTATTGTCTGAACCAGAAACATTTAGCTATGTTTTTTCAAGTACAAAGTACTATCTTGAGACTGTGATGTTTACTTCTGTAATCATATCTCCATGCCAGAAATTCTCCTTTACATTGAAACTATGAGGTTGCATATTGTCACTAGTTTTTTTTTTTTTTTTTTTTTTTTTTTTTTGTTTGTTTCTAAATATAACAAAACATTTTCTACTTAATGAAAATTGGTGGAATACAAAACAATACAGAATACAAATAAAATATTTATTTGTAAATAATGTAAAGAATACGTTATTCACTACAGTAGATTTGTCTCAGTCTTGATAAGAGATTTGTGAAGTATAGTTTATACTCAAGACTAATTATGTAATGATTGAATAGCCTACGTGTGTGACTTGTTTAAATTTATCTAAGTAGGAATTTTGACTGAATTTTTAGAAAATTTTCAACAATTTAAATTCTATTTCAACTTTACCGAAGCTAAGTGTACAGTGTTTGTTGTCATGATGTTAGCTTGAGAAATATTAAAGAATAATCTTGGAATTTACAATAATTCAAGACAAAAAACAAAAATGTTAAAAAGTTACTGTAAATTATTTCCATTTTCAATTTATCGTATTAATATTGAAAGTTAGTGGACTATTTAGATGCAACAGAAGATTGAGAGGTAATGTAACTTCACATTACTTGATTTACTGTTTCCTAAAACCTCTTGAAAATATTGATCTCTTGAACTTCCACTTTCACGTCGGTTGAATTGATATTAAACCAACAATTTTACCGACGTCAACTTGTAAATGCAGCGCTAAGTATCTTTTCTGTACTTCCCAGTGAATCTACCAATTTTTGCCATAGCTCATTATATTTATAATGTTCATCTCTAAATCTAAAAATAATTAATATAAATCATGTATGGCATGAGATGGTAGGGCCCAAGTTCCTCTCTTAAAAATTGAAAGTAATTTGTTGATATTGCAAATAATCCCCAGTTGAACAAACACAGTTTTCATTCAATAAATGTTATTGTAACACCTGAAACGTTGAATTTTATCGAATATTTATTTTCAAACTAATTTTCTACTCTCTTACAAGTGAGTTCGATATTGCAATTTCATATGTTCTGATATCGTCATAAAATCTGGAAGTTCTCCATTAAACTTTTTGTGAAGACGTGTTAGCTATCACAGTAGATTCAATCAGCCATAAATTTGAATCACTAGAATTTTCTTCAAATTCCATTTGTGTTTGTACTAGTATTTCATGTCCACTCCCCTTTATTTTATTTACCAGTTTTTTTAATCTTATATAATGAATTTACCATGACTTCATAATGTAGTATAATAACTATATTAATTTTATTTAATGATAAAATCACTACATCAAATAATTGGTTATTGTATGTACTTGTGGAATTCATCACTTTTATTGTGATATTTATCGATGCCATTTCATTTTTATGTTTTTTTATGTAAACATATTTCAATGTGAAATGTATACTAAAAAATAAATACATAAATCTTTATAAAAGTCTATTTATTCTTTACAGTTCTAAGCTGCTCAGCCATGCTCTTGTGTGTGTGTATTAATGATGAATTGAAAAAATTTCTCATTTTGAAATCCTGAATTTAAAATAATAAAATTTGCTTCATAAATTCAATGCCATCACATTCATTTTGAATCAAAATTTGGGAATGATATAGTAAGGTCTACGTCAGCGTTTTATTTCCAATTATTGTATTATTGAGTGTTTATTGATGAATAAATTACAGATGATGGTTTCTCCATAAATTTCGAGCTGCGATGTATTAACACACTTTTTCATGTATTTCACACGCCGCTGTGTGAAATACATAAAAAAGTGTGTGAATAAAAATAACAGTTTAACATGAAGCGTTCTTGCTTTTTCAAATTTACTGTTGATTGCTGCAATACTCAATCTATTTAAATAATCACTTTTAATTTATTCAATAGAAAATCAAAGCATTCTTGTCAAGATGGCTAAGGTTATTATCATGTACTCTTTACGTATTTTACATTTTTGATACTTCTTTTATGTATTTCCATATTATCACTGTATCATTATATGTATAAAACAAAAGAAATTGTCAACCACACTAGCGGTATGTGATTTTCAATAACTTAACTTTTAAATTTTGTGGTGTGGATCTATTTATAATAATATATTGTGTCAGTTCCTTATTTGCTGTATTGAATGTGGAGATATACCTCATCATTTGTCATAATTATTACTATTATTATTATTATGATTTTTCTACTATGAGGGTAATTTCTTTCAACCTCCGATCACATGTCATAAGACACTGACTGAATACCGTGTCCTCCCCACTAAACGTCCTGTGATCGGTGTAGAAATGTCCATTATAGACCAATAACATAGCTGTCTCAATTGATTCTCCCGTCAAGTGCAAGTTGCATAGATTAGGCTTGCTTCTACAATCTGCCAATCTCACAAGGAACATTATTTTTATCAAAGTTTGTCATTAATCTTTAATCAAGAGTCAATAATCTTTAAGAAGTGGTGTCATGAACAAATCATTATTCAACACTAAACCATACTTAAATCATTATTCAACACTATACCATACTTTAAAATTCATAACCTCAAATATAAACAGTGTACTTGGCAGACAAAAAAGTAAACAATACATCTCAGTCTTACTATTTGAGTAATGTTTGAAGTATATTACGGAAATAGTTATTTATGTATTAAGAGCATAAAACGCGACTTTATCGCTCGAGTCAAAACAGTTACCACGCGACGTGTAGCTGAGAACAAAATTTGGTAGGACAGTGATTTGAACCTGGGTCCTTCAGCATGAGAGTCAACATTCCACCTGGCTTTGCCACCATGACTGTTAAAAATGGGGGGGGGAAAAAGTATGGACATGAATTATTGGAATTTCATTTTTCTAAAATGTATAGCCTACTGCACATGCGCTGCGGTTAGAGAGCATAAAGTGAACAGCTGGCAAGCGTAAAGTGGATTATTGCTCGCTCCTCACAAAACAACTGTTTTATGAGAGTTTTCAGTTCGTAAAGAAGAACTTTATGAGCGGTTGTAGAACAATAGCTATTTATGTATTAAGAGCGTAATGCGCGACTTTATCGCAAAACAGAGCGTAATAATTTTGCAAGAGTGATAAAGAAGCATTATGCGCGAATTACATACAACATTTTTTCTACAACTGCCCAAACCTGTTAAATTACTTATATTGGTGGAGTTACAATTACCGACTTTTTAGGTTAAGATCTGACCTTTTGGTGAGCTGCTTACAATCAGCTGATTGGCGAGTGTAAAGAAACTCTTCTGAGCATGCGCGAATGATTTGCGAGCGTAAAGAAACTCTTCTGCGCATGCGCGGATGGTTAGCGAGCGAAAAAGTAGATTCTCCTCAGAAATAAGCTGTTTTATGAGGAGAATGTAAATTCTTTTTTTACGCGCAGTTGTAGAAAAATAATATTTTACTGTAATGTGGTCTAGCACAATCATTTATGACAAACCTTATCAAGCTTCAAATTATTAGAATCCAAGATTAAAATGATGTAGCATGTTAAATTATTCAACTTTTCGAGTGATTTCTATCCTTCTATAGCATAGGCAGAAGCTGTAAGTAGTACCTTTTCCAGGAATAGTGATAATAAATTAATGAAAATTTTATCACTAGTAATTTCTTGTTCAATTTATTGTGAATTTTATTGGAAGTTCGAGGTATCCTTGAGATCAAGAAAATCTAATGCATTTGGATTAAATGCAGTTTGCTGGACCAAGTTACATTCTGATTTTGTGAAATTGAACTTGGCGGTTAAACTGGAAAGCAGTTTGTACTGGCAGAAGTACTGTATCAGAAACCAAAAAATATTTACATTCAGTTATAACAGTTTAATGGCTTTAAAGCTATTGCTATTCAACTAAAACCGTAAAATTGAATAAATTAATAGAACCCAACAATAGATTTCAACTAGTACAGTAAAAATAAGTTATGTACATGATAATAAATTATGTCGTGTCTTCGTAAAATAACAAACAATATTTATAAATTACATTTTTGTGGGATCAGAATATTAAATGATTCTTAATAATATTGTCCTTCATAATATTCAACCAATAATATGAATCTGAACTCATTGACAAAATAAATCAACTACAGCTCTGTAAAAAGATGCCACTTTCGACGAGTTGGAAAACGCTACCTACGTTTGGTCAATAGAATTTTATGGCCGGGGGTGGTGGATCTCCGCGAGTAAACTAAGCTTGTCGTGCGCGTGAAGCGACAAGCTGGATCGAAAAAATATCTAGTTTGTCATCGTCCCAGTTTGACGAAATAACCCTATTTGTCCCATTTTTTATTTTGGTTGTGGTAGTTTTAAGGGCTGGCGGTTCTCTGCGACGAGTCGTCTTAACCAAAGACCTTAAAGATATCTCTTTAAGGTCTTTGGTCTTAACGATAGAAGTGGACTTTGAAATGTTTACCAAGATGGCGGCCGACCTTCACAGTGAACTTGGAATGCTGACAGCGCTCCTGTGGGCGTTTTGTGAACTACGAGAGTTACGAGACAACAAACCACTCTCTGTCTCAGACAGCACCGTATCGCACATGCGTTAATAACGGTTTTTTCCCGTTCCATTCAGTCAGATCTTTGAATGTAACGTTCTCTGTGATGATGGTTACCGAGCACCGAACTGGAGCCGTCATTCCATTTTGATGAGGATATAACTATCTAATGAGATGATTTATCATTAAATTTGATATTATAATCAATATATTATCATCATTCCATTCAATAAAAGAAAGACTACTTTTCAATAATATAATCAATAAAATATAATGGTTGTTATTTAACTAATGTTTAAAAACACTATAACTAAGTCAGCATATTGTCATTTCGGAGCAAAAACCTAACCCTAACCTCCCCTTTTACATTTAAAACATTAATAAACATGAATCTTTGAAATTAAAAGATTGGATAAGATATAAAGATTAGATAGATCTTTCATCCTTTCACCTTTGAAACAACAAAAAACATAAATATACCTGGACCCTAGCCCCTTCTAGCATATTGCAATTTCAAAGCAAAAACCTAACCTATCCTTATGAAACATTATTAAATATAATCTAGATAAAACCTAACACTCATCCCTATTTTGTCAATTAGTTGAATTTCTACATTGTTGATAAACGATGTGGCAACCTTGCAATGGGTGAAAGAGATAGTGCCATCTGCTTTGTTGAATGATACACAAGGATAGCAACACCATTGCAAATTACATACTGCCATTACAACGTGGACCTCACTATAGATACTCAAAGAATACGTTTGAATAACTATGTGATAACTGTATTCGTTGCTGGTCGTTACTCTGAATCTGAGACAAAGAGAAGCTGCTACGAGACATGTCTTTATTATTTGTAGGTTATGTTGTAATTTTAGGTTAGCGGAAAATAATGGTTGTGATTATTTATAATCAATAATTATTATTAGTTTGCAAGCTATATAAATATTTTAGCTACAAAAGCCAAAGTTTTAAAATAAAATTATTTTTCAAAATCGATTTGAGCTAGACTATATAGCTGTATGATAACATAAAATAATGATGAAGATTGATGTTATTCTTCACTGTACCAGGTTCCAGGTAAGACAAACAAATTTGATTAGAAATCAAACTTTTAAAAATAAACAGGTCCAATTTATTATTAAAAAAATAATGCATTTTTTGCCTTTTTATTATGTTATGATATAGTTAGCTTTTCAGGATAATCAATAATTATTCATTCCCGTAACCAGTAGCCTAACTTTTTGTAAAACCAACAAACATTGCTACTGGAAGATATGCCGTAGCACTGTAAATTGCATATTCTTATAATGCATTTTAAATTGCATGTAAATATTCTTATAATGCATTTGACATTAAAAATTTATTTTGTGTTATTACTAAATGGCGTTTGTAAAAAATATTGTTATCTATCTAGATCTTTATAGACTCACAAGTTTTTAATGCACTTCAATTGTGCATACTTGTCTACATATAGACACTTTACAAATATTACTATATTATAATATAATATGCTTTTATTACCGTTATAATAACAGTGGAGAGAGAGATAAAAGAACAGAGTTTCCGATTCTCTGTCTACTGTCTTCTATAAAGGATATCACAACAAGGATTTTTACAACAGTTGCTGAAGAGATACAAGCAAGTTTACCAGCCAATGATATGGAACCATCTTCTAACATCATGTTGACACGACACAGAATGACTGAGTGGAAGGAAGTTAGTCCATCACAGATAGTGAATTTAGTAAGAAATTTCAGAGGCTCGAAATCGCAAGACATCCATTGCATATCATGTAGTATTTTGAAAGAAACCATCACAATGATTGCTGAACCAATAGCCAGCGCAATAAATGAGTGTCTGAAATGTGGCAGATTCCCTGATATTTTGAAAACATCAAAAACCAGACCAGTTCACAAGAAAGGTGCAGTTGACCAGCCAGCTAACTTCAGGCCAATATCAATTCCTCCCACCATGGCAAAGGTGCTGGAAACTATTATGAAGCAACAAATGGTGGATTACTTCGAAAGTAACTACCTCCTCTGCCAACAGCAGCATGGTTTTAGAAGTGGCCGCTCTACAACAAGCGCACTGATTGCCATGACTAGCGAAATCCAGAACACATTTGAGACTGGTGATACAATGGCCCTTACACTGTTTGATCTGAGTAAAGCCTTCGATTGTGTTCCACACCAAATTCGCCTAAGGAAGCTGGAAAGGTATGGAATCAGCGGCCCGGTCCTCAACGCCATAAAAAGTTATCTTGAAGGCAGCAGCCAAGTAGTCTCAATAAAAGGAACTTTGTCAAGGATTAGAGATATCAAACACGTAGTGCCCCAGGGTTCTGTCTTAGGCCTCCTACTATTCATCCTTTTGACTTTGTTCCCAGCAAGGACTCCATACTGTTTGCAGATGATACGACGGTGATGTCTAGAGGAATATCTACTGAACAAGCATTGGCAATGAACGAAACTCACACACAGGAGGCAAAGAGATGATTCCAAACAAACAAGCTTAAACTCAATGAGGACAAATCCCAAATATTAATATGCTCTCTGAAAAACGAAAAACCTGAAAGCCCTACCGTACCAGTAAAATTATTGGGTTTTTGGCTTGACAGAAAATTGAAATGGGACACACACATTTCAAAGACATGCCTAAAACTAGCAAGAGTCCTACATCTCCTAAAAAAACTAAGGTATGTTGTCACTCTAGAATACTACTTGATGACAGCTTACTATTCGCTATTTCACAGTCACATAACATACGGAATCCTTCTCTGGGGACATGCTTCAACCAGCTCGGATATACTATTGCTACAAAAAAAGGCCATTAGGATAATCACATTCTCTGACCACCTGGCACACTGCAGGCCACTATTCAAAACGCTGAGAGTACTTACAATCTTTAGCCACTATGTACTCTGCTCACTCCTATTCATAAAGAACAAAGCAAACAACATGAGAAAGAGAAGCAATATACATACTTACAACACTCGACATGCGGCAGACCTGGATGTACCTCGAAGCAGACTTACAGCAACTCAAAAAAGTTTTGAAATATCAGCACTGCGACTGTATAACCAGCTCCCTGAATATATAAAAAATTGCAAAGCCAGAAAGTTTAAGCAAATATTGAAAGAACGCCTAATACAACGGCCATTATACTCATTGTCAGAACTAGTGGATGAGCCCCTATACTCAAACACAAACAGCCGCCATCCCAGAGTCTGAGGGGTGACCCCCTGAACTCCCTGACACAGTCTATCCGGTTCTCCCGGTCAAGGACGAAGAATTCAAGTATCAAGTAAGTAAGAAAGTATCTGATGTAATATTAACTTTTCATTCTTGTTTGAAATAACTAATTATGTTTTAATCCTCAGGAAAAAACAATTGATATGAAATTCAAGTCAAGTCGCACTTCATATAACAAATATTATTACTATTTTTACACGAGTAACTTGATCAGGAAGAGTAACATAAACTACATTCTACTTGGAACTGTGCTTTAGTAAACTAGGCCTATATCCTGCTTAATTATAATCTTTCTATTGCTTGACATTTCTGAGAAAGTGCACTATATGGGTGTCTGTCAATAAATCTTTATGATTTAAATAGGTAGTTCTTTTTCAGATGAATATCTTTTCAAATGGCAATAAAATACGGTAGGCTACACCTTTTTCCAAATGTATGAATCTACAGTAATCAATTGATCGCTTGGAAAGATCATCAAAAAATCATCTGGTTTGTTCATACTAATTTAAAATTCACGTCACTTTTAGAAAAGCTCATACACTGCAACCTATGGGAGTAAAATAATATACATCGACTTTTGTGATAAACATTGATCAGTACGGTACTGTATATTTTAAACCTAAACAACCCATACCAAACCTAACTAACTTGAGTGTCAGAAGCCCATAAAGTGCAGGCCACACCAATCTCGCTCCCGCGGCGGTAGCGAAGTTAAAAATCTCGCTTTCCATGTTATTAAATTGAGCAGGCCACACCGAGCTCGCTCCCGCAAAGGGAGTACCTAGGCGGTAGTTTCACTTGGCCGTGCCAGGCGAACTTTTGAAACGTCTGCTGGTGGTACTACCGCCGAGGTAGCGAGCTCGGTCTGGCCTACACAATTGAATAACATGAAAATCTAAAATAGTTTTTGAACATCTCGTCCAGCTCCGAATCTCTCATAAGATGATGGAATTCCCCATAAATTTCCCGACTCTTGTGTATTGGGTGAACCCACTTTGACCTCTTCGATACAGAATAGAGCATAATGAGTTCAATTAAAATTTAAAGATCTAAAGGGTCTTATCGTCCCATTTTTAAATTTTAGCTTTTTAACTAAAAAATAAATTTCACTTAATTGAAATAATAAAGTTTACTTCTTGTTAAACCATTCATTCTAGACCTCAATTAAAAGACTAATTACTATGCTACCTTTGTACAGTTAAATTACTGCAGCTATTTAAAAAAAATTCATTGAGCAGGTCAAACTTTCAATAAATAATATACCTGAAAGAAATGTTTTTGATAAACAGTCAGAAGTTGATATGCTGAATTCATAAAATCAATATTTATATAAATTTACTAATTAAATCATAATTAATAAAATTAATAATTTAATTAATTAATTTTGTTTTAAATTAAATAGGAAACTAATAAAAAAAATATTTTAAAACAAGTTTATATAGAAAAAAAATTTTAATCACTATCGGAACTACTGTCCTCTAACCACGGTACGTTATTTCCAAGTGATTTTTGGTCGCTCAAATTAATTAGCGTCATGTTCACTGTCGATCACTTCTGCTACTAGCTACTAGCAGAGACAAGAAATATAGTACTTATGCTTATCCTTCATCTATGCTACTAGTGCCTACAGTACTACGAGACCAAGTACAGCGCTGTGGTTGCCGGCCTTCCCCCACTACTAGAGAACCACACTCATCAAAACAAAAACAAAACCAAACTACCGTTAGCGGACGTTTTTTGGTGTGGCCTGAACTACCACCGCGGGAGCGAGCTCGCTACCTCTAGCAGACGTTGGTGTGGCCAGTGCTTTAATATAGTGCACTACACCAAAATTGTTTTTTACAATCAATTTGATATTATTTAACTTATAGCCTGAGTTAAATTGTGTACGGTATATAAAATCATTTCATTTCAATTTACTTCCCAAAGTGCTATTCCCAACAACTTTTTTCCTCTGCGTTGCTAGAGCCGTCGCTAAGGGATTGCGCCTTTAGTGAACAATTGTAGAAACCAATTGATTAACAACTTCTAAACTTGAATTATTCTTCTTTATAGAATGGAGTGCAAGAATATTCCGGCTAAGTTCCATCGAGAAAGAGTTGGCGTTGCATCTAGTGCAGATGCTCCATTCACCCATAACAAGATCGAAGGTAAAGGTCTAATTTGTTTTTCATTGAACATCACCATATAACGCAAGCGGCAAATGTCACGTTGAATATTATAAGATTCAGTGTAGGCTATAACAAATGTAAAAATCTGGTATGGCGCACTCACACAACTTTTCTTTGCTTTTATGAAAATTATTGATCACCTGACGCTAGTGTTCACGCGCATCTCAAGTCTACTATCCAAAGATCTGAGCCAGCTGGGGACAGGACAATAACGCTGGAGACACACGAGGTCTGCTATCTCTTCATAGTGAATGGTTTAATAGAATCAACAGTTTGCAATTGAATAATCACATTTTCTGGAATTTCAAGCTTATTTTCAATTTTAGGTGAAAATGTTACTGAACATTAATTGTAGAGATTTTCATTCTCAATCTTTTCCATTTGAAATTTTATCTAAAGCCTGATAATTGGGAATCTAAAATCAAACTTAGCATAGATGGGGCGGAGCTCTTGAAATTGCTACAGATATGGGACTTGTGGCAGTTGATAGAGCTTATCGATGACTATTTTTGATATAAACTTGATCGCGAAACGCGAAAAACCCTTTTTTTGACAACATTTTCGCCATTTTAGCCGCCATCTTAAATTGCAGTTGATCGAAATTGTTCGTGTCGGATCCTTATTTATTTGTTACTTGTTCAGTCTTCGCCACAGTCGGTGACCGGGGAATTGTCAGTATTTCCTCATGCTTGAGGAGGTCAGTGAATGTTGTCAGCCGCACGTCCTGCCAGCTGCTGATAGGTGTGGTCCCGGATGTACTCTGACGCATGTCCGGATGTCTTCTCATAGTACGGCCTGGCTGTCAGATAATGCTTCAATGTAGCAGGGAAGAGCCTTTCGTCTTCCAGGGCCTTCAAGGTAGCTGGTAGCAGGTTATAGAAGGTCTATGTTTTTGGAATTCCTTGTTCTGTATCCATGCTTGTCGCCCCGCTGTTGTGGTTTAGCTTTCATTGCCAGAATCGTTGCTCCCAGGATGTAGAATAGAATAGAATAGAATGGCTGCCTTTATTTTTACCTAGGAGGGCGGAGTTGGGGCGCAGCCGGCCCTCTCTTACACTCAACCCTCCAATACAACGCTAAATAATTGCTAGATTAAACAAATCAAATTAAGAAAAAAAAATATATACAATATATATAAACAAGGTAAATAAACACTATTGAAATACAAAAAATAATCAATGGAGAAAAAATAATAATAATAACAAAACCTAAATTATAATTAAGATATGAATAGAAATTAAATAATAAAAACTGAAAAATAATACAATGTTACAAGAGAAGAAGTAGAAGTAGAAAAAGAAGAAGAAGAGGAA